>NC_051412.1:444444-444903 GCF_015228065.2 Penaeus monodon
TACTATTATCTTTATTTTACTATATTATTGAAATTATTATCATCATGTTCAAAATTTAAATTAATTATGTTTTTTATCCATATATTGATAATAATAATATTATAGCGTTTTTCATTCTGTCATTATTTTTTGTCTTTTTCTTTTACTGTTCTATCATTATAAATATCTTTATCATTATCTTTATCATTGATATTATGATATCATAAGTTCTTATTTTTAATCACATATGAAAGAAAGAAATTATCCGCCCATCATCACCATTATTCATATTTCTAACTAACTCGCAGAAAGTGATCAAAGGGTAAGATATCAAACGAACCAGTATCAATGTTGAATAAATGAGATACTTTACTTCTGAAATATCCAGGGCTTGTAAAGAGCTGGGAAATAAGATGCAAGATTTAATTTTAAAACAATTGCAAGTGAAAGGTGAAACAGGGATAATCAGCTTTCGTATAT
>NC_051412.1:447494-448144 GCF_015228065.2 Penaeus monodon
TCGCATGCAGACCGGGTATACGAAGTGGAACTAATTATTAAGTATAAAAGCTTATGAAAAGGAAATATACTTCAGGAAATCTTTAAGGGTTTAGGAATTCATTCTTTTCACAGTAATCCTTCGTAAATATGTGGAAAACTAACAGACTGCGAAAGGATGTAGAAGCTTTTGTCTACGGATAATTACAGTGTGTGTTAAAACTAAACAACATTTTCTCTTAAAAAAAACGACGTCGTGTTGTTGGAATCTCCCGCAAAACCCAGACTGCTTGAATATATTGTGTTCTTTCAATTCATATACTTTCCTGAAGTTTCATAACATGACCAAAGTATAACCACGAAGTCCATTTCATTTGTATTAAAGTGTAATAAATGTCCTCATGTTGTAATGAGCCGGCTAATAAATGGGGACCAAGGTTTCGGTTGCAAGACCCAATCCCCCGAGGACCGAAGTCCGGCGTGAAGGACTTTAAGCGAATTCCATTATTAGGAAGCTCTCCAAGGACACCCCTCATTGAGATAAAGTAAAGAAAGTAAATGTACTACTGTCACCATACGAAATTTAGAAAGTTAGATAAAGAGCCATTTTCTAAGGACTATTAAATTAGAGGATAAATTGAATAAAATGATAATGACTCCATTTCCTTGGAA
>NC_051412.1:448432-448619 GCF_015228065.2 Penaeus monodon
AATTTGTATAAACAGTTTATTCGAGAATACTGACAATGTGTTAACTTCACAAAAGACCGATTCGTGAAACTGCTAAAATTATCTGTGGGGGATTCTGTTTATAAAGTTTAACAACCAGTTATACTCTTTAACTGATGACGTAGCAATGGGAAGCCCGCTAGGCCCAACTCTCAATTTAAAACCATTG
>NC_051412.1:450317-450446 GCF_015228065.2 Penaeus monodon
TTATAAATTAGCAAATAATTCATGTAATATAAATCATAATTTAAATATTCCCCTATTTCAGTGCACTTAGTGACCAATAATCGTAATATTCACAGTTTTTCACGTAACGTCCGGGTGAGTGTAGCTTCG
>NC_051412.1:451170-451703 GCF_015228065.2 Penaeus monodon
ATCGCCCCCTCTTAGTTTTTCGGCTCAGCTCCATTCTGAACCCAGTCATTCAAATTTTTTATGTGTCATATACTTGTAGAAAGTCAAATCTTTCGCACATACTTTCGCTAAGGAACACATTTGGAAGTTTGACCCACGTCTTAACCTCTTGCCCAGCCTGATTTAACAGTATGGAAACTGGCACAAGAATATCATTCCTTCCTCCATCAACTCCTCCTTACCAGCCTGATTTAACAGTATGGAAACTGGCGTAATAACAACCTTTCCTTTACTCTACCTCATCCCTTCACCCAACCTGACTAAACAGGTTACCTACTCTCTCGTCTTTCTTTGTGGTCCATCTTCCCCGCTGCTTTTCCATCCGTTTCACCATTCTCTTGCTCCTCCTTTCCTGACTTATTTTCTCAGCCAGACTTACCACTTCCTACTCCTATAAACTCTGGCGTCAGCCCCTCTGGACCTAATACTTCCAAAAGCTTATATTTCGGCGTTAGTTTTACATTCTTGCATCCTCATGACTCCTTATCCCTTCA
>NC_051412.1:451746-453635 GCF_015228065.2 Penaeus monodon
TGAATCCCTCTAAATACATCTACATATCCCATCACCAGACCTTAAATACTGTCCTGATTGAAAGAATTAGCTGAAGTCAGGTAGAGGTCGCCAGTCCTCATTCAGGATAGATCCCTGCTTTCACTTGTTTTTAACATTAAGATGATGGAAGGGAAATGAAAGACTTAGCTCAAGTCAGGTAGAGGATACCAAACCTCGTTCAGGATAGAACCATGCTTTCACCTGTTCATCTTATTCCTTTATCTACTTCTATTACACGCCTACGCAAACGCCGGGCATTTACTGCTAGTACTCCAAAAGGTTGTAATTTTGGTGGAGCTTTCAGGTTGCATCTGTTTTCAGTTTGTTCCTCTTTGTCATCCTCATCGCAAGATCTAATCTTATATAGTCCTAATTTAGGTTCCAAAATCTCCAATATTACCCATCGTTTAGCATGAAACTGGTCCTGTATTTTACTTCTGCCTATTTTTATATTATTTCTTAGTAAAACTTCGACTGTCCAATTAATATCCTTTGCCTTTATGTCCCTTTGCTTTCTCGTCATCTCTTTCTGCTTGTTTTCCGTGTCCTTTGCCACATGCCATACAGTTTATTGTATTTCCCTTAATTCATTAATCCAATCATCAATAGTTTCTTCTGATGAAGAACTTACTATAGGATCCTGAGGTGACTTAGGCTCCCTGCCAAAGACTAATTGAAAGGGTGAGGAGTATCCCGTGGTTGCATGTGGTGCAGCATTATAATGGGCAACTAAGTTAGCTATGTATTCAGGCCATTTTTTCTTAGCTCTTTCATCTAATGATACTAACAGCCCATGCAGAGTTCGATTAAACCTTTTGCAACATCCATTTCCTTGTGGATGATATACTGTAGTTCTAATTTTCTCTACCCCATAACTATTGCACAACTGTTTAATTACGGAACTTAGAAATTTCTCCCTTGACCCAACAATAATCTATCTGGAGCTCCAAACCTATCAAAAATCTGTTCTTATAAAATCTTTGCTACTGTTGTTGCATTTTTTGGTCTCTCATTGGAAAATCAAAAGAATACCGACTGAAGATATGTGTAACGACTAAAACATTTTCTATACCCATTCTTTTCTCTAGAGCGGTGAAATCAATGGCTAACATTTCCCAGGGTTTGCTCGTGTTTAATTTCGGCATCTCGTCTTTAGCTATGCTGCATCTGTCACATCTAGCCACATATTCTCCTACAGTAGTTGACATTCCTGGCCAATACCCTTGACTTTTAACTAAGCTAAGGGTTCTATTCCTCCCTTGATGGCCGAAATTATCGTGACAGGCGTGCAATAACTGCCCTTGTAATTTTGGATGCAATACTGGGATACTTTTCCACAAATTTATTCCTACACTCTTTTTATGCCAAACAATTCCATCTTGTATGATTAAAAACTCTCTTACTCTATACAGTTTTCGAAAATCTTCATCTTTCAACCAGTCCTCCTCCTCCCCTTTAGACATTTGAGTCTCCAGTATCTGACAAATTTCCCTAAAATAATTCATCTGGTCCTGTGCATCCTTTATTTCCCCCTGGGACCAAAACTCTCCCACATTCGAGTCTGTGGTGACTGCCATTGCCGTGCATTCTTCATCCGTATCACTCTCCACTTCCTGTGTCAGCCTACTTAGCTCATCAGCTACTGTGTTATCCCTGCCAGGCTTGTACTTTATCGTGAAATTAAACTGTTGCAAATTATTTACCCACTGGCTTTCGGCCGCTCCAAGCTTAGAGGTCTCTAGATGACTCAATGGACTGTTATCTGTATAAACAATAAAATCTCTTCCCGCTATATAATCTTTGAATTTATCACAAACTGCCCACTTTAATGCTAATAATTCTAACTTTCTTGAACTATAATTCGACAT
>NC_051412.1:453724-455821 GCF_015228065.2 Penaeus monodon
TTCAAAAACTCGCATCCGTTTCTAAGATGAATTCTTTTGTGAAATCAGGACATTTTAAAACAGGGGCTCTTATTATCATTGCCTTTAAATTCTCAAATGCTTTCTGACGTCTCTCAGCCCATTCTCCGACAATAGATCTCCACGAATCTCCTGACATGTAGTGGCGCTGCCATTTGTGCAAAGTGTTTCACAAATTTTCCTTAAAATGAGCAGAATCCAATAAATGCTCTCACTTCTCTAACAGTTTTCGGCAGAGGCCACGACTTCACTGCTACTACTTTTGCTGGATCTGTAGCCACGCCCTCTTCTGAAACTTGGTATCCTAAATATGTCACTTTTGATGCAAAGAGTGTACACTTTTTAGGTTTAATTTTTGGTTCATGTTTCCACATTCTTTCAAACAGATCCCTTAACCTAACGATATGTTCATCAACCGATCTGCTAAACACAATTACATCATCTAAATATACCAATAATGTAGCAAAAATTCTGTCTCCCAGAATCCTCTCCAGGTAACGCTGAAATGTGCTAGGACTGTTTGATAATCCCATTGGCAATCTTTTAAATTCATAATGGCCGAAAGGTGTGCTAAATGCAGTTTTAAGCTGATCTTTTGGGTGTACTTGTATTTGGTGATACCCTGCATCTAAATCCAGTGTTGAAAAAAACCTTTGCGCCTGCCAATGCTTCAACCGTCTCATTAATCCTTGGCAGAGTCTCTAATTGTGTATTTGTTAAGTTGTCTGTAATCTATACACAGCCTTAAAGTGTTATCGCATTTGCGCACCACAACAATTGCAGCAGAGTAGGGACTTATGCTCGGCACAATCACCCCTTGTTTTCAATATACTCTTTTACCTCTGGAACCTGATTCGGTGGTATTCGTCTGTATGGTATTTTAATAGATTGCTCAGTTGTCAATGGTATGGTATGTTGGACACCCGTAGCTGTTCCTATTGGTCCCTTTTCATTAGCAAAAACGTCACTATATTCTTTTAAAAGTCTCATTACAAGCTTCTTTTGATTTATAGTTAAATGGTCATCAATGATGTCAACTTCAGGCAACTTTTCATTTATCAATTGACGCTGCAGTGTTTAACTTCCCTCTTGTCTATTTCCTCTGCTCTCGCAACTTTGCCTATCCACCAATTCCTTCTTAATTTACAAATTGTTTTAGACAGGTTTGCTACCAACGTCTATCCTTTCCCAGTCTTTATAAGGACCATAGCAGGCAGCATTACTATACCCTCAGGAACCCATCCTTCCTGTTGTTCTGTCAATGGCTGAATCAACACTACCTGGCTTTTTACCTGCTTTAATTGCGGGATCCAGTCTAGATGGCGGAATTACCGGTATTTGTGCTTTGCCGGTTAATGCAAATCACAAGTCTTCCTTTAAGTGTAATTTGCGGAGTTCCCTCACATCGCTAATACAGTCTTTCCACTCTTCCCAGTGAACATTTGCTTTACAAAGATTATACATTACCGGCCATACCTCTGCAACCTTTGACAACATCAATGCCTAACAACTGTAACTCTCTCCCACCCTTTCACAAACCAAGACTACTGCATCAATCTTAGCCCCACAGATTCCGGTAGTAATTTTTATACTACCTCTACACGGTACTAAACCACCACCTTCTGACCTAATGCTAATTTTAACTGGTTGCAGCTTTATCCCACATGGTCGCAAATAGTATTCATAAACTTCAGAGCTAATTAAAAAAACTTCCGCCCCGGTATCACACAAACCAACAAAATCTACCCCTTCAATATTTACAGTTACCCTTGGGCAGCTTGCTTTCATATTTCCAGTTTCTATCCTTTTTACCACTGGATAGCCTGCCTCCTGCCCGCCGCTTGTAACTCGTTCTTGCACGTTGCTGCTGCTAGGCCCTTTCGGTTGGCGGTCTGTACTCCCACTGGGCCTCACTAGTTTCCTGCTGTTGTATTGGTCAGCACTTTACGAGTCTCCCCTGACTTAATGTTACTCGTAGTTTCGTCACCTTGAGTCTGCAAGTTCCTTCCATAATACCTATCTCTGGAATTCCCTTCTGGACACCAATAATATGCCCCTTTTTACCACATCTATAACAAA
>NC_051412.1:455861-456751 GCF_015228065.2 Penaeus monodon
CATTTCTTCATCTTTCCCATCTGAATCTTTCCTTTGCGAGAAAGACTTCCACTCATGCTCTTTCATTGCTATCCACTCTATCCACTCATCTAACGAATCATCTGGCTTCTGCTCTATCCTCCTTTTAAGCTTCAATCACAATGCTGGCTCTCTCATATTTCTCGCCACACATTCTCCAATCATTCTACGATCCATTTCAATTCCACCTTGCTTAAGGCTTTCACTCATCCCCAATAACACATCTAAAAATTCCCACACAATCTCATGCTTCTTTTGTTTTCTACCTGCCATTCGTTTGTATAAATCCCAAACAGATAATTTTCTCCCATATACCTTCACTAATTCTTCCATAATTTCTTCTACGCTATGCCAATCCTGTTTATAATTATGCAATCTCTCTGCCGCCGATTCCTCTATGTGATTCATCACAAATCTAACTTTATCATCCTCATTTACGACTTACTGTCCCAGTGCTCTGTTTGCTTTCTTGATCCATCTCTCAACATCCCCCCTTTCTGTATATACTTCTAGTGCTGGATCTTTCGAATGATGGAGGGATAATTTACTTGTCTATGCTGAATACTAGCCAAGTCTTCTAAAATTTCCAAAGTCATATTCCACCTAATTGTTTCCTCATTTACTTTCTAGTCTACTTGATTTCTCCGTCGGTAATTCCTTATTCCTAATTTGATATGCACAGCCTCCATCCCGTTTCCCTGATCGAATTTCTCGATATATCAGAAGTAGAAAATGCAGGAAAAGTAATTCCACAATTAACCCTCATAAACCGCAAATGTGCTCCCCTTTCTCCATCCTTCAACACCAGTTATTAAATTTGAGCAATTGAGAGGAAACGCTCTGCTACCAATTGTAAAGGTTGCTGATTAAAT
>NC_051412.1:456884-457039 GCF_015228065.2 Penaeus monodon
TTATAAATTAGCAAAATAATTCATGTAATATAAATCACAATTTAAATATTCCCCTATTTCTGTGCACTTAGTGACCATTAATCTAAATGTTCACAGTTTTTCACACATCTCACGTAACGTCTGGGTGTGTGTAGCTTCGTCCTCATTTTATCTAA
>NC_051412.1:457134-457212 GCF_015228065.2 Penaeus monodon
AGTGGGCTTTTGTACGGACATACAGACATACGCACTTGGGACGTGGCACAGCACTTCTCCACTCCACACCAGAGACCA
>NC_051412.1:468975-469131 GCF_015228065.2 Penaeus monodon
CAAGAATATTTTAATTTAATTGTAATTGAACTTGCAGATTATTCACCTGTAAGCTCATAGATTATTGAATAGAGGCGATGTAAACAGAAGTAGGTGAGATACATTATGAATATTGTATGTTAGAAATTCCTGTCATGTATGATTACATTATAAGCT
>NC_051412.1:469161-469714 GCF_015228065.2 Penaeus monodon
CAGTAGAATATTGTCATGCTATTTCGGTTCTTTAAACAACATGATAATTGATAATTATTTCTTGTGAATATAATAGGTAAAAAATCGGTAATATATGTTCATTTGTTAAAATATGAAAATTTGAATATCACTGCAAAAATCATTTCTAGACATAGGTAATAGCGACAGCAGCATATGACGACTATATGTCTAATGCACTGGATGCTAAATCCACTGTATAAAAAGAAATAACTTTCTGACTGCGTCTTAAGATTCCTCGGAGCAAAGAGAAGTACACCTGGCGGATCATAAGACTCCATCAGCATCCATAGGCACCCCAGTCTGGGCCTTTAGATCCCCAACTCTAGGAAGATTTTCGCTCGACCAGAAACTCGGGTTTCAAGTAGTTAATGATTTGCATAATTCAAAGAGGTTACAAAGTCTTTTTAGAATATGATTAAACTTAACCCGATATTAACTCTGCTACTTTTCTAAGCATAATTATGATAATTATTAGAAGGCAATATATGTAAAAAAAAAATAAAAAAATGTGTAGATGCTCTTTCTTACAATA
>NC_051412.1:470123-470256 GCF_015228065.2 Penaeus monodon
GTCACCGCAAAAAAGATCGTCGAACTGTAAACCTAACCTACGAACAAAGAACCACAGGAGAGTATTACTGCATATATGAAGTGTTATATTCTCACATCTGGCAACTCCCATGCTATAAGGATACTTTCCCGGC
>NC_051412.1:470279-471367 GCF_015228065.2 Penaeus monodon
ATCCATAGCTCGGTAGGAGGTACTCCTTACATTATAATGGGTTCTAGCAAGCTTATGAAGGAGGAAAAGGGGGTCGTAATGACTTCAGTCAGAGACGGATTCAGTAACTGCAAGACTGGCAGGGAGACAGGGAGATCAGGGCAGCCGTTAGGCGGGTGAGGGAGGCCACTTGTTTTAGGAACAAGGGTCGCTTCCGAAGGAAAGAAAGGCTCTGGGAGAAAACGAAGACGGATGCAAAGACACATGAGTGAAAAAAAGATCCATTCATTACTGCAAGGGAATTAAAAGGTATGCATGTCAGTTTGCTGAAAAATGTTACAGTAAAAACAATTAAACATCAATTGCAAAATGACCTGAACTTGCCCTTTCGTCGTGCAGCTCACAATCTCTTCTGACTGAGAGAATGCAAGGCATACGGAAGATTGTAGTAGGGTTGTCTTTAGCGACAAGAGTGCCTTCAAAACAGTGTCTTAAGAACAGAGGAAAGTGCGCCGTCCTCTACGTGCTGATCGTTACGATCGGAAGTAAACTTTAAAAAATGTGATGTTTCCAGCAGGTGTTATGTTGTGGGGTGTTTCAACGAGGAAAAGGGAACTAGTGACTTGTATTTCTAGACAAACTGTGACCCGTATATTTATTTGTATGTGAATTCACTAAAGTACCACATGTTACCATTCTACGGGGATCAAGAAGAAAAGAGAAGGAGTGGTTGGATGAGCCCCAAAATTCAGATGAAAGAACGGTCAGGCCATAGCCCAGTTCTAATTCCGATTAAGAACTTACGAAATCTATGAAAAGGAAACTTTAGAAACTTTCTATCTAAGTGTTGATGCCTTGGTGGAAAAAAAATCGCGAGCTCTGGATCACAACAGACCCGGCATATCTAAAGAAACTATCAGAGAGTATACCTAGTCGTATAAAAATTGTAATAAATTCAAAGGGAAAAGACAAAATATTAATAAAAACTTTAAAGAGCCTATCTCAGTTTCATTTCCCACCACATCCTGTAATACGGTACAAGACTATAGTTCTAATATTGTTGCACGTAGTGCTGTTCAGCGTCCGACAACTTTTGCGGTATATACAAG
>NC_051412.1:471456-474271 GCF_015228065.2 Penaeus monodon
GTGAGAGGTGGTCTTGTCTCTCATGCTATTCTTGTAATATTAATTTCCATGTCTAATATATTAAGAATGTAATACTGTACTGTATACAATCATTAGCATGGCCCCGTGAAAGGTCCTGATGTCAAGTGAGCTTTGAGCTCATGCGTTGCAGAACTGGCAGATTCTTAATTCGGTCGAGGTAATACGGGAGTGAACGTAGCGTGGCGAGGCAGTGGTAGGTGGGTGGTAGCGAGCGGTAAGACCTCGCCAGCTCGTTTCATAAAGCCCGTAGTCCACAATATTTATTAAATATAAGAAGAAATGAAAGCCTGGCCCGAAAAGTAAAATGGAATAAAAGCAAAGCCAATTCAATAAAACACGCAAGTAAAATAACACGAAATATCACCAACGATATTAAAAGTACCCATGAAGTAAAGGAAAGTAACTAAAATGGCCGGCTAAAACTGTTAATGGGGCGACACTTGCAATATATACATTTATTGAATGAAGCGTTTAAGAAACATGCTACAGCATAAAACAGTGGGTGTATGGATAAAATGAGCAGCCAACTACTTATTTTTTGAGTATGGATGGGTGACGGATATGGTACGCCCACTGTAAAGTTCCTTGGGCTGGGAGGAGAAAGAAACACGGTGGTGTCTCGGAGCAGACTGGTTTATTTTTCTTTCCTGTGTACACACAATATGTGCGAGAAAATACTGTCGCGATTGTTTCGCAAAGCGCAAATCAGTGCGGCCACTTGTTCCGTGTAGGCATTCAGGTATTCCACTGGTCTCATTTTGCATACAATTAAAATAACTGGCTCCGATATTTAAAAAAAAAGTAAAAGACTTAAAAGGTAGTGTAGAAATTAGAAGAATAAAACAGATGTAAAAAAAAAGGCATGGATTTAGGTATTTATACATGGGAAGAAACAGTCCAGACCAGGCAAGCAGGCAGGTAAGCTCGTTAAGAAAGCAAACTAATTGAGTATGTATATCGCTTGTGCTTAAATGCGGCAATCTTGCATGGAGAGGGGTTTCCTCAGCTTACAGTCCTCCCCCGGCCAGAAGTGCGAAGGCGGCCGTTGAGAGGGGACAAATCCTTCGAGGAGGGTATCGTCCCTAGACACGATCAAGTCCGCATCATCCATCCGGGTAGTCCTTGGGATCGTGTCGTCAGAGGGAAGCTGCTCCTCTCCCGGCCGGTGAGCACGACCATGACGCCCGGGCAAAGCATCATGGGGAGCCCTCCTGAAAAGTTTGACCCAATTAGTTGGCTGCTCTAACAGTGGTGAAACTAAATGTATGTGAAAGCTGTATGAAGTTCTTGAATTATTAGAAATCTTTGATTTCAAATGAAAAACATGATATATCGTAAAACCGTAAAATAAACAGGAAAAAAATACAGTTGGTAAATAGATACTAAAAGAGCTTTAAACAAGAGAAAAAAAACGAAAGGGAATTGACAACAAGATCAATAATAACTAAGATAAGCAAATAGAGGAAAAAGTAACATTAAACCGAGGTAAAATATAGGTAAAATATACACAACTCAAATGCAAGTAAACTGATTTAAAAGCAATATTATCACTTACAAGGAAATTTAATACCATGAACCATAAAATGTAAAACGTAAAACCAGGAAATTACACCACGAAATTAAATATAATAAAACAGACAAGGGTAAATGGATCAAGGTAAAAGTTTTGCATGCAAAACAATGGAACTAGGTAAAATGGAATGAACTAAGTGGAAAATACAAGTATTAAAATAAGAATAAGTAAGAAAACGAATAAACTAAAGTCTAACGAACTAAAAATGAAAGAAAAACAAATATAAAAGAACAATCCTAGATATCATCTACGACTGAGAATCTAACAGCATCGTCCCCAAAGCTGGGTGGTCAGTTTCGACCTCGGGCGCCCAGTCTGATGGACCCTAACAGAACCGAGTAGCAAATCTTCTCAGGGAGTAGTCTTCCCCATAGATATGGATGTTGTGGCAACAGGCTCGTCTTCGGGCTCGGGATCGTCAGGTCCGAAGTCAAGCTCTAAAGGAGGACATATGGTTTCAAATCATTTGTGTGAGCACGGCGTTGCGTGTTAGGCGGCATCATATCCTCTAGCAGGAAGCTACTGGCCCTAGTTTTCTAACAATGCGGCAAGGCCCAACCCAGCGGGAACCAAGGGGGCCCATCCCTGACAGATGGAGGAATTCGTCTCATTACTAGGGATCCTATAGTTGGAGAGAAAGTGACTCTAGACCCCTTGTTATACTGCCTGGCCCATGTTTCCTGTGCACGCTTAGCTGTTTCTGTTGCCAAATCTCTTGCCTTTCTCATACTCTCCTGAAATTCAGAGGCTTCAACATGGTCAAACTCTATTAGGTTAGTGTTTGTTAATGGAAAGTGCATGTGTCGGCCTAATAATAGAAAAGAGGCTTTTCATTCGTAGACCGATGGATGGAAGAGTTGAGGCCAGACGCACAGTGAAGAGATATTTGGGCCAACGGCGGGGTTCTTTCTCAGCAAGCATAGCCAAAGCATCCTTCACCACGCGATTGGTTCGCTCTATCATACCATTGCTCTGCGGATGATAAGCTATGGTTAAGTGATGGTCGACCTGCAAATTATGGCAAACCTCTCTGAACAGTCCAGCAGTGAACTCTGGACCATTATCTGTGAGTAGATATCGAGGTGGGCCAAAAGAGAGTGACCAGTGGTCTAAAAAGGCAGTTGTTACAGTGGCTGAGGTCTTATTCCTGAGGGGAATCAACTGTAAAAAGCGACTGTGGTGATCAATGATGTTTAAAACATAGCGAAAGCCCTTTGTGGA
>NC_051412.1:474637-474879 GCF_015228065.2 Penaeus monodon
AGGTCAAGATTCCTCCTGAAGGTACGAAATGACTTCAGCCACAATGGACCCAGCCATTTGAGCTTCCCTAAGTTTTGTAGGCTCCATATTTGTGATATCAACTACAGCACAGGGCCGTGAGAGCAAGTCAGGTACATGGTTCACAGCACCTTGTTTGTACAACAACTCGTACTGATAATGAGAGAGGTCGTGAGCATACCGTGATAGCCTAGGGGACTTTTTTCTTGCGCTTAAAGATGTAT
>NC_051412.1:475613-479982 GCF_015228065.2 Penaeus monodon
TGCAAGCCCAAAGGGCAGGCGTTTAACTGGAAAAGACGATGACCGTCACTGAAAGCTGTTTTAGGCCGGTCTTCTGGCCTTACTTCCACACTCCAATAAGCTGCTCTAGCATCTAAACATGTAAATACAGATGTGCTATTAAGGTCATCTATCAGCTCATCTATGCGAGGAAGTGGATACGTGTCAGGTGTGGTAACAGAATTCAAGTTTCTGTAGTCCACACAGAACCTTACCGAACCATCTTTCTTTTTAACCAGCACAACTGGAGAGAGCCACGGTGATGTGCTAGGCTCAATTACTCCAGCCTCTAGCATCTCGTCACACTCTGCCCTGATGACCTGGCGAGTGGCATGTGGAAGGCGCCACTGCCGCGTACAGATTGGCTTAGTTTCAGAGGTAATTATGGTGTGCTGAACACCAGGCACTGTACCGATGCTTGTTTTATCCCCACTAAAAAGTAATGGATATTGATACAACACGTCTTCCAACTTAGAAACGAGACTCGATAGGAAGGTGAGTTAGTAAAGGATCTAAATCAGGAAGTCCTTGTGATGACAAAACTCCACTCTTATTACCTACACTATTTGTCTGGCTATCATGTGTAGTTACTGCACAGGCGTGTGATGGAGAGAGGTCAAACCCCAGGGAAGATGGTGAAATGGTCATCCTCATACCCAAATCATAGAGGCCATAAGCACAATCGAAGTCATCCTCTGCAAAGGATGGGTGCTCAAAATCATCTGGCTCGACCAGAGATTCCTCAACCTGTGAGATGCCTGGCAACCCTGGGATTCCTCGACCAGAAGAGGAGAGCCAACCTCACCACCATTACTGGTGCCAACTTCTCTTTCTGACACACCATAAACATCACTAGCTTCTTACCATTTTTAAGAGTGAGGGGTTTCGTGCCAATATTAACGACCCAAACATCGCATTCTCTTTGTGGCGTGATTTTTGCAACACTGTTTGGAACCATAAACGTAGTACCACCTTGAGATTCCAGAAACACTGCATCTCCTGTAACATCCCTAGAGACCTTACATCTGACAAACTTGGCAGCTTACCCGGAATGGATGTGGTTCTATGAACATGAACATGACGTGAATCAACCGAGAAAGTGTCTGCCAGATCTTTTTTAATGTGGCAAGTCTTGTTCGCAATGGTTTGTTCATAGAGCCTGCTGTGCTGTACACTTAGTGGTGGAAGCATCTAGCTCTGTGGTGAACACGTCTGGCTCTGAAACAAGACTTACGTGCAATGACTGTGTCTCTGTGAAGTGTACTGGCAAATGACACTTATTAAAGATAAGATAAGCTGAAGGAGGACTGGTATGGTGAGAAAGTGTGAAATTGACACGTCCTAACAAGTCCATACCAAGCAAAATATCACCTGGAAACGTTAAATTCTCGGCACAAAGAAGCCTATGACTAATCATAACTCTGGGAGAAATGTCAAATCTGAGTTTTACCTCGCATGAGGGTTCTTCTGGGACCCTGACACTCCTAGTATAGTCTTACTAGTTGGGTACTTCTTGTATCCACACATCCTTTGTAAAGCTGAAGGCTTTACAATGGAGACTTCTGAGCCAGTGTCACAAATGCTAATACAGGGGAGCCACTGACATTAATTGGCACAATTGGTCTCCCTGACTGGTTACTGAGCGAGTCTGCTGGGGTTCTCAGCACTGATTGCCCCTCGAGAGTATCCGACGTCGACGGGGGTTGGTCGGTGCCGGCGTTCAGGAAAGGGACAGTTGGCTGCTCTGTGCCCTTGCTGCCTACAGTTGAAACATGCAGTAGCATTATTAGCTGCACGACATTCATGTGTTTGTGAGTACTCAATTTATGAAACTCGCACCATTTAGGTGTGTGTGTGACATTGACATACCGCCGAGACTGCTGCTGTCTAGCTGGTGTGGGTTCAGGTTGAGGGAAAAGTTAGTGTCATATTGACAGATGCCATTCTAGTATTATATATTCGCTGAGCAAACTCAGCTATTACTGATGGAGGCTCATCCTCTTTGATAGTTAAGAAGTCTCTCAGCCAGTTTGGGACGGCCTGAAGGAACATGCGACGTATGGCTGTTCAGGATTGCCAATAGATTCGGGGTGATCACGATAACCCTGATATATATGTGCCTCTAGAGAAGTAAAATAATCTAGAGGGGCCTGCCCAGGTGTCATCTTATGACTATCAAACACTTTGAAAAAATCTGACGAGCTATGTTCCCCGAAACTTCCTACGCAATGCAGCTTTAAAGGACCCCAGTTTACAAACATATCAAAAGCAGGACCGTTGACAATAAGATCTGCATTACCCTGCAGTGAGCCTTAGCAGTTCTGAGAAGTGCCTCGTCTGTTGTAGGCCGAGTCATATTTTCAATGGCTCTGATCCAGGTTTCAAGCTCTTGGTTTCTCTTTAGCGGGTTATTTGCCGAAGTTTCACCGCGAAATATCGGAATAGAGTCCCTGTTAACTATATAAGCGGGAGGACTTTAAAGCATAGGCAACATTAGGGAAAGTGGGTAATGGAGCAGGTGTAGGGATGAATCCCGGTGGCAAAGGCATCGTTAGAATGCTGTGGCTGATGTAAATGCGGTAGATGAACCGGCCTCTCATGGGGTAACCCTTGCGCGATCAGTGGAATCTGAGGTGGGGCGCCTGATCGAATGAACATCTCTGTTCCCTATGTCCCTCTAACGAACTTTCACTCCTTATGTTCACATCAATTTCACTTTCGCGCCCTACAACACTCGCTCTTCCGTGCTCTTTCAACTCTTTCTCACAAAGCTTCATTTCTAACCTTTCATTCCTACTTTTCATTTCTCTTAGCTCCACTTCCAAACTATCATTCTTATTCTTTACTTCTCTCAACTCTGCTCTCATACTATGCAGCATGTTCATAATCTCCTCATGCATCGAGAGGTTTCGGGAAAGTTCGACATTATCGTCGCGTACCTCCGGGATAGCAACACGAGCGACCTCTTCCAGAACTTGTAGTGGGCCAGCACCCTGTGGCTCATTACCACCCTGTGATTCAACACCTATAGTCCTTTTTGTCTTGGGCGGCATCATCTAACTATGAGAGCTGTAGTACTAGCAAAACAGAAAAAAGAACATACAGTTTTGGAGATGGAGGGCTACACCGTGGGCGCGCGTAGGTCAGGCAGAGTATAGTGTAGTGGTCACTGCAGTGTGGTCATCCAATACACAGCAAGCGCAAAACTAAAAACAAATATATATATATTAAAAATATGTTTGAAAGTATACCATTACAAATATATTCAACATTACAGAGGCGTATGGGGAACTATAAGATAATCTTATCTCGCCGCTAGCCACCAATTGTGAGAGGTGGTCTTGTCTCTCATGCTATTCTTGTAATATTAATTTCCATGTCTAATATATTTAAAAATGTAATACTGTACTGTATACAATCATTAGCATGGCCCCGTGAAAGGTCCTGATGTCAAGTGAGCTTGAGCTCATGCGTTGCAGAACTAGGCAGATTCTTAATTCGTCGAGGTAATACGGGAGCGAATGTAGCGTGGCGAGGCAGTGGTACGTGGGTGGTTAGCGAGCGGTAAGACCTCGCCAGCTCGTTTCATAAAGCCCCTAGTCCACAATATTTATTAAATATAAGAAGAAATGAAAGCCTGGCCCGAAAAGTAAATGGAAATAAAAGCAAAGCCAATTCAATAAACACGCAAGTAAAATAACACGAAATATCACCAAAGATATAAAAAGTAACAATGAAGTAAAGGAAATAACTAAAATGGCCGGCTAAAACTGTTAATGTGGACGGCTAAAATTGGTGGAGACACTTGCAAAATATACATTTATTGAATGAAGCGTTTAAGAACATGCATAAGCAAAAACAGTGGGGTATGGATAAAATGAGCAGCCAACTACTTTTCTTTTAAGTATGGTACGTCACTGTAAAGTTCCTTGGGCTGGGAGGAGAAAGAAACACGGTGTGTCTCGGAGCAGACTGGTTTATTTTTCTTTCCTGTGTACACACAATATGTGCGAGAAAATACTGTCGCGATTGTTTCGCAAAGCGCAAATCAGTGCGGCCACTTGTTCCGTGTAGGCATTCAGGTATTCCACTGGTCTCATTTGCATACAATTAAAATAACTGGCTCCGATATTTAAAAAAAAAGTAAAGACTTAAAAGGTAGTGTAGAAATTAGAAGAATAAAACAGATGTAAAAAAAAAAGGCATGGATTTAGGTATTATACATGGGAAGAAACAGTCCAGACCAGGCAAGCAGGCAGGTAAGCTCGTTAAGAAAGCAAACTAATTGAGTAGTATATCGCTTTGTGCTTAAATGCGGCAATCTTGCATGGAGACGGGTTCCTCAGCTTAC
>NC_051412.1:480303-480624 GCF_015228065.2 Penaeus monodon
GAACGAAGAAATTACGATACAGTGTGAAGCTTCTTCTCCCATTTTCAATATCAGGACAATCGCCCTGATACTTTCCGGAAGTCATAGACGTCAGATGACTTGTTGACCATTTCTGACTGCGGCCTAACATCTCTTACGGGGCAGTTCCAGGCACCAAAAAGACAATTTACTTATGTTTCATTTACTGACGTCGCATGCGGATGAAATGTGAATATAGGCAGCTCTTTACTTACATAAAAAGAAAAAGGTAAATACTCTTATTACCATTATTCATAATTTGTAAATTTGTTATGATCTCACACCTCTTTTTGTGTCTGTGAG
>NC_051412.1:480667-481913 GCF_015228065.2 Penaeus monodon
GTACAGAGAACATTGTTTATAAAACACTGAAAATCATTGAGTTGTATATAAGACGCCAACAATATACATGAAACTTTTCATGTCATTATACATTTAACATGGGATTATTGCTGCTGTCTGTTAGAATATTGATGTCAGTGTGTAGGTCAGCTCAGAGTGTTCATCCTTAGTAGACTAATACAAACAGTGCCACAAAAGTCTTGGTGATGTCTTGTTTGGGTTTCATAGCACATGAGATCGGTTTAATGGTTGTTAAAAGTTTCCAAGCAATTCTGCCTTTTCCAAGTCACTAAAGGTAACTTACAGCTAGTATATTGTGAGGGGTACGTTGATATTACGTTTTCTCATGTCATGTTTTTTATTATGCTGTAAATATGACTAGACAGCTCAGTTTTTTTTTCTCTCTTCACCTTTACTTGTATACATCATCTCTTCGTAGGCTCCTTGGCTGAGGGTTCGAATGTGTTTTGATAAATATCTCTTGAACCTTGTTACAGTCTATATTTATTTTCGGTAATCTTGCATATATGTCCAGTTACAGTGGATCACTTGGCTTAGATATATGGGTGCAAAATAGATGGACGGTTTTTGCTACTGTAAGCTTTTTGTTGGTTTCCATTCTGGAGTTTCATCTTTATAGAATATACCACTCTGGTTTGTGGATGAATGATTGTCATTCGTAAATCTCCAGTCAGCATGACACATATCATATTCTCCACATCATTTTGGTTTAGATGGTAAAGTAGTACTCTATTATGTGGACTTCAGGATATACTGCCTTGTATAAGATCAGATATCACTAGGTCAAGAGTACTACCAGATATATTATGTTGGAAAATCAACATGGTCTATCAGCCAGTGAACGGAAAGGTCATCATATATTCTTTTGGTGAGGTAATAATTGAGTTATGTTGTTAGCAGACTCTCGAGATTATTTATAATCGAGAGGAGTTCTGCTTTGTCAGTAAAGGTGTTAGGGCGTACTGAGAGGAAATTTTTTTTTAACTAAGCATAACGGCTGTCGTGTTAACGTTTTATCCCGTATCTTGCGATACAACATCGATTTTCCTAAACGATGGAACAACATACCGTTTAGGAAGGTTCTATAGATACAGTATAGTTACGGAGTTCTCAGTCTTCTCTGCTGGTCTACAATATACATGTTGTCACTGTGACTAAACCCACCACGCTGGTGTTTCTATCAACAGTAGAAGAGAGAGAAACATCATGGGAATACTAGGGTGAT
>NC_051412.1:481985-482129 GCF_015228065.2 Penaeus monodon
ATCTGTAAACACATCTTACTTTCTTCTACGCTTTAGTCAGTGTAGCAAGACTGCAAATGACAGACTGAGCGTATTTACAGTAAACTAATCCATATCTGTTAACTTTACTTTTAGGCAAGGTTTAAGTGCCTCACATTAGAACAT
>NC_051412.1:485157-486336 GCF_015228065.2 Penaeus monodon
AACCTTTTTAAAACAGTTTTTTTTTTCTTCCTTTTATTTTTCCATTTGACATTTTTAAAATATGAAGGCCGTAAATCAGTTTGAGGTTAATCCATGGGGGACAAAAAAATTTTGGGAAAGGTTTTGTCGTATACACACACCACAAAAAAAGACATCTGGCAGGTTAACTCCTTTTCCCTTTGTGGATGCTTTTACAATTAAAATTTTGTGACATGGTATGTAATTTTCACTTAATGTTAACAATAGAAAATGATAATTTTAATAAGACTGATTATTTTTTGGTCTGATTTTTTCCCTTTTTTTAGAAAAGAAAAAATATTATGTGGATTTTACAGAAATAGTAATTAACTTTCGTTACTCTTTTTAGTTTTTTATTAGAACTTTCCTTTTTTTTTAATGTTTGCTTTTCCGTATAGAAATTTAAAATTTTTTTTTTTCAGAATTTGTTTCTTGTAAAAAAGAAAATTTTCAAAAAAAGAAATTTGTTCATAGTTGTTATTTTTAAAAAGTAAATGAGAAAGTGAAAAAAAATAATCTTTGTTTTTTTCTCAGGAAAAAAAAAAAGATTAACTTGTTCCATTTTGTTTAGCAGATTAAATGATCGAAAACATCGTAAAAAGAAATTTTCTTCAGATTTGCTGTATTGTCCAATTGAAAAAAAAAACCCTTTAAAAAGCAATCGAAAAAAAGAATCCGAAAATACTGCGGATGCATTTCAAAATTTTGAAATTTCCGAAATCGCGCTAAAATGCAATATCAGAATTCTCCACTTCTTTTGTATACCCTCTCTTTCTGGGGGCCTTTCCTATAATTGCTTCATCAATCTGCCCTGTTTTTCCTTTTATCAAGTCTAATTTTTTTTTTTATTTTTCCCTCTCATTTGCTTTTAGTTCCTTTCCGCTTTTTCCCCCCCCCCTTTTTTTTCTGTTTTTACCCCATTATTAACGAGAAAATATCAAAATCAAGAAAAAAAATGACAAAGAAATGAAAAAAAAAATGACAGTACCAAAGAAAATAATTTGTTATAATCGAAAAAAATTTTAAAAATGAAGTAAATTTCCAATAATAAAAAAAAGATAAAATAATAGTAACAAAAAAAAAAAATGACAAAAAAAGGGGCAAAAATATAATTTAATTTTAAAATGATTATGATAAGATAAATGTGAAACAATATTTAAA
>NC_051412.1:486582-486680 GCF_015228065.2 Penaeus monodon
TTACCCATCCTCAAAATTATCATATTTTTTTATAAAAAGAGAAAGGGAAAAATTTACCCTCTGTTTACACAAGCTAAAAATTTTTGGAAAATTTTGAA
>NC_051412.1:486788-487010 GCF_015228065.2 Penaeus monodon
AGGCGATCCCAAATTTTGGGGGAACAATTTTTCCGTTGGGGGGTCTTTTGCAAAGTACAAGAGGGATCGCGTCTTGGCGGGGGAGATCCTCCTTCGTAAAAGAGATGAAAATCCTTTTTGGGTTCTCCGGCCAGGCTAAAAAAAACGGTTCATTAATTGGGTTATAAAAATTCAGCTCAAAAACCACATAAAAACCCCAAAATTTATAACGATGTATTTTTT
>NC_051412.1:488049-488277 GCF_015228065.2 Penaeus monodon
TGTTAACTAGAAATATTTTTTTATAGGTTTGCATCATTAGACCCATCTGCAAACCCAAATTAAAATAGTTTCCCACTATTTTTAAAGTTTTAAACGTTTAGGTGAAAACCGTCTAGAGGTAAAGCTACATGTTGGGGTTGAAATCTTGGGAAACCGGACAAAAAGATTAAATTTTGATGTCTTTAAATTTTCAATTTTTCTTTCAATTTTTTTTGGTTTTGGGTCTAA
>NC_051412.1:488361-488684 GCF_015228065.2 Penaeus monodon
TACTTTTGAAAATTTATATAATATCAAATTTCGGGTTTTATTTACAAAGGGAAAATACCAAAAAGATTGACCCAAAAAGAAGTTGGGCCCTTAAAAAAAAGAATGGTGGAGACATTTAGATATGAACTTGCCTTTAGGAATACAAACAACTTAGATTTGTCTAATTCCATTTTTCTTCTTTTCAGAACGTTTTTTTTCTGAAGGAAGGGATGAGGAGAGGAAGTTAAGCACCCTGGAAGACCGAAAGAAATATTTTCAATAAATTGCAAATGTATACGTTATACAGTATTTCCCTAATCCCCCTTCCCCCCCTTTCTCCTCGG
>NC_051412.1:490186-490763 GCF_015228065.2 Penaeus monodon
TAAAAATTTTTAAACAACACCCTTTTTCTAATACATTTAAATAAAAAATATATATAAAAAAAAAAAAAATAAAATAAAATAATAAAAAAAAATAAAAAATATATATAATAAATTTTTTATAAATATATTTTAATATGTAAATTAATTAAAATAATTAATAAAATTATAAATAAAATTAAAATTATATATTATATATTATTCGCATAAAAAACGAAAATAAAAATATATAATTATTATATTATTTTTTATATAAAATATATAAATATATATATTAATTTTTAAAAATAAATATATATATTATATATATATTAATTTTTTTATATATTTAATTATTATATTTGTCATTGTATGTAAATTTTATTAATTAATAAAATACTTTTTATTTTATTTAAAATTTATATATATATTATTTTATTATTACATTGTTGTAATATATATAAATTTTATATATATATATCTTAATATATACTATATATTATTATATTTTTATATATATTAATATATATATTATTTTTGCATATATATATCTTTTAAAATATATTATTAAAATTTATATATATATATAATATATATATAA
>NC_051412.1:492954-493269 GCF_015228065.2 Penaeus monodon
AGGGGGGAAGGGGGGATTAGGGAAATACTGTATAACGTATACATTTGCAATTTATTGAAAATATTTCTTTCGGTCTTCCAGGGTGCTTAACTTCCTCTCCTCATCCCTTCCTTCAGAAAAAAAACGTTCTGAAAAGAAGAAAAATGGAATTAGACAAATCTAAGTTGTTTTGTATTCCTAAAGGCAAGTTCATATCTAAATGTCTCCATCCATTCATTTTTTTAACGGCCCTCTTTTGTTTTCCCGGTACAATCTTTTTGTGTATTTTCTCCCTTTGTAACATTAGACCCCGTAAATTGATATTATATCAATTTC
>NC_051412.1:493311-493590 GCF_015228065.2 Penaeus monodon
TATGATGAAATATGATATGATGAAGCAAGAAAAGAAATATAGAATAATAAAATTTTTCCAAACACCAGAAAATTGGAAAAGAAAAAAAATTTTAAATTAAGTAATCATAAAATTGTTTTTACGGGTTCCAAAAATTTCACTCCCAAATACTGATACGCTGTCCTCTTTGACTGTTTTTACCTCAACGATTAACTATATAATATGAACACTTTAAATTTGGGGTTTTTCAGACTGGGGTTTAAAGAGCAAAACCCATAAAAAATTTTCCCATGTTCATCA
>NC_051412.1:494755-495105 GCF_015228065.2 Penaeus monodon
AAATTTGATAACACACTTAATGAACCGTTCATTTTAGCCTTGGCAGGAGAATCCAAAAGGAGTTTCATCTCGTTACGAAGGAGGATCTCGACCTCGCCAAGACGCGATCCAATCTTGTAACTTTGCGAAAAGAGGCCCAACGTGAGCAAATTGTCTCCTCAAATTTGGGATCGCCTTTCTGTGTTTTTTTTCTCTGATTTGTGTTCATATTCGATTATTACACTATGTTATCTTTCTTTATTTTTTATGGTTATTCATATTGTTACTATGTACATTGTAGATTTCTATAATTTTCACAATTTCCAATAGATTTAGCTTGTGTATAACAGTACGGTGAAATGTTTTGCCAT
>NC_051412.1:495695-496560 GCF_015228065.2 Penaeus monodon
ATGCGGATGAAAACATGAATAAAGAAGGGAGAAATAAGGAGAAAGATTAAGTTAAGATAACTGCGGTAAAGGAACTATAAATGCAAATGAGAGGGAAGATAAGAAAAGAAAAATTAGACTTGATAAACATGGAATATACAAGGACAGATTGATGAAAGCAATTTATCAGGGAAAGGCCCCGAGAAAGAGATGATATACGAATAGAAGTGGAGTAATTCTGCATATTGCATTTTAAGCGCAGTATTGCGTGAATATTTCAAAATTATGAGAATGCATCCGCAGCTCATATTTTCGGGATTCTATTTCTTCGATATGCTTCTCAAGGACTTTTTTATTTCTCAGATTGGACATATACAGCAAATCTGAAGAAAATTACTTCTTACGATGTTTTTCGATCTATTTTAATCTGCTAAACTAAAATGGAAACAAGTTAATCTTTGTTGTTTTCCATTGAGAAAACAACAAAGATTATTTTTATTCACTTACTCATTTACTTATTAAAAAATAACAACTATGAACAATTGCTTTTCAGAAATTGTCTTTATTACAAGAAACAAATTCTGCAAAAAAATAATTATAAAATATTCTATACGGAAAAGCAAACATTAAAAAACAGGAAAGTTCTAATAAAAAACTAAATAGATGTAACGAAAGATTAATTACTATTTCTGTAAAACTCCACATAATATTTATTCTCTTTTCTAAAAAGGAAAAAGTCAGACTGCAAAGAATAATCAACGTCTATATTAAAATATTATCATTACTATTGTTATTACATTTCAAGATGAAACTTACCATACCATAGTCACAATTAGCTAATTGTAAATGCATCCACAAAGGTAAAAGGACTGTTAACCTAGCCAGA
>NC_051412.1:496585-496676 GCF_015228065.2 Penaeus monodon
ATACGACAATCCCTTTTCCAATCTTATTTGTCCCCCCATGTATTTAACCTCAAACTGATTGACGGCCATTCATATTGTAATAATAGATCAG
>NC_051412.1:496776-496977 GCF_015228065.2 Penaeus monodon
GGTTTAGTGTGAAATCTATTTTAGGACGTACTTTAGGACAGGCAGACTATCTGGCCTTGTTTCCCCAATATTATAAGTTCAGTTTACCTAAAACAGTATCTTCCTTGACTCACTGACATTATTACAATATGAATGGCCGTCAATCAGTTTGAGGTTAAATACATGGGGGGACAAATAAGATTGGAAAAGGGATTGTCGTAT
>NC_051412.1:497002-497853 GCF_015228065.2 Penaeus monodon
TCTGGCTAGGTTAACAGTCCTTTTACCTTTGTGGATGCATTTACAATAGCTAATTGTGACTATGGTATGTAAGTTTCATCTTGAAATGTAATAACAATAGTAATGATAATATTTTAATATAGACGTTGATTATTCTTTGCAGTCTGACTTTTTCCTTTTTAGAAAAGAGAATAAATATTATGTGGAGTTTTACAGAAATAGTAATTAATCTTTCGTACATCTATTAGTTTTTTATTAGAACTTTCCTGTTTTTAATGTTTGCTTTTCCGTATAGAATATTTTATAATTATTTTTTTGCAGAATTTGTTTCTTGTAATAAAGACAATTTCTGAAAAGCAATTGTTCATAGTTGTTATTTTTTAATAAGTAAATGAGTAAGTGAATAAAAATAATCTTTGTTGTTTTCTCAATGGAAAACAACAAAGATTAACTTGTTTCCATTTTAGTTTAGCAGATTAAAATAGATCGAAAAACATCGTAAGAAGTAATTTTCTTCAGATTTGCTGTATATGTCCAATCTGAGAAATAAAAAAGTCCTTGAGAAGATATCGAAGAAATAGAATCCCGAAAATATGAGCTGCGGATGCATTCTCATAATTTGAAATATTCACGCAATACTGCGCTTAAAATGCAATATGCAGAATTATCCACTTCTATTCGTATATCATCTCTTTCTCGGGGCCTTCCCTGATAAATTGCTTTCATCAATCTGTCCTTGTATATTCCATGTTTATCAAGTCTAATTTTCTTTCTTATCTTCCCTCTCATTTGCATTTATAGTTCCTTTACCGCAGTTATTAATTAATCTTTCTCCTTATTTCTCCCTTCTTATTCATGTTTCATCCGCATTC
>NC_051412.1:498438-498795 GCF_015228065.2 Penaeus monodon
ATGGCAAAACATTTCACCGTACTGTTATACACAAGCTAAATCTATTGGAAATTGTGAAAATTATAGAAATCTACAATGTACATAGTAACAATATGAATAACCATAAAAAATAAAGAAAGATAACATAGTGTAATAATCGAATATGAACACAAATCAGAGAAAAAAAACACAGAAAGGCGATCCCAAATTTGAGGAGACAATTTGCTCACGTTGGGCCTCTTTTCGCAAAGTTACAAGATTGGATCGCGTCTTGGCGAGGTCGAGATCCTCCTTCGTAACGAGATGAAACTCCTTTTGGATTCTCCTGCCAAGGCTAAAATGAACGGTTCATTAAGTGGGTTATCAAATTTCAGCTCA
>NC_051412.1:499836-500092 GCF_015228065.2 Penaeus monodon
GGTTTGCATCATTGAGACCCAGTCTGCAAAACCTCAATTAAGATAGTTCCTACTATTATATATGTTAATCGTTGAGGTGAAAACACGTCAAAGAGGTACAGCAGTATCAGTATTTGGGGATTTGGGAAATTTTGGGCAATCCGTGACAAACAGATATTTTATCGTATGTACATTAATTTACAATTTTTTCTTCAATTTTTTGGGTGTTATTGTGATCAAATTTTTATTATCTATATTCTTTCTTGCTTCATCATAT
>NC_051412.1:500149-500472 GCF_015228065.2 Penaeus monodon
GAAATTGATATAATATCAATTTACGGGGTCTAATGTTACAAAGGGAGAAAATACACAAAAAGATTGTACCAGAAACAGAAGATTGGCCGTTAAAAAAATGAATGGATGGAGACATTTAGATATGAACTTGCCTTTAGGAATACAAAACAACTTAGATTTGTCTAATTCCATTTTTCTTCTTTTCAGAACGTTTTTTTTCTGAAGGAAGGGATGAGGAGAGGAAGTTAAGCACCCTGGAAGACCGAAAGAAATATTTTCAATAAATTGCAAATGTATACGTTATACAGTATTTCCCTAATCCCCCCTTCCCCCCTTACTCGCTC
>NC_051412.1:502346-502663 GCF_015228065.2 Penaeus monodon
AAAAAGAAAATTATGAATAAATAATACCCCAAATACAAAGTTTTTCCTGCGAGCGCCTTTCGAAAAAAAGTGAATTTTATTTTTTATGTAAGGGTTTTATTTTATTATAATTTGTTTAAAAATTTTATATTAATATTTTAAAATAATATTTTTAAAAAATAGATAATATAAATTTAATATCAATATTTTGCGAAAATAAATATAAAATAGTTTTTAAATATTATATTTAATTTATATATAGTTAAAATTTATTATTTTATATAAGTATAAAAAAAAAATTTAAAATAAAGGATGGGAATAGAATTAAATAAAATTTT
>NC_051412.1:504350-504705 GCF_015228065.2 Penaeus monodon
TGTTTTATCCCGGGTTTGTATTTGTTTGTTGTTGTGCCGAGCGAGTGGGGGGGAAGGGGGATTGGGGGAAAATACTGTATAACGTATACATTTAAATTTATTGAAAATTTTTTCGGTTTCCGGGTGCTTAATTTCCTCCCTCATCCCTTTCCCTTCAGAAAAAAACGTTTGAAAAGAAGAAAAAGGAAATTTAGACAAATCTAAGTTGTTTTGTATTCCTAAAGGCAAGTTCATTTTAAAAATGTCTCCATCCATTCATTTTTTAACGGCCAATCTTCTGTTTCTGGTACAATCTTTTTGTGTATTTTCTCCCTTTGTAACATTAGACCCCGTAAATTGATATTATATCAATTTC
>NC_051412.1:504747-505017 GCF_015228065.2 Penaeus monodon
TATGATGAAATATGATATGATGAAGCAAGAAAAGAAATATAGAATAATAAAATTAGATCACAATAACACCAAGAAAATTGGAAAGAAAAAATTGTAAATTAATGTACATACGATAATATAATCTGTTTGTCACGGATTGCCAAGATTTCAACTCCAACTACTGATACTGCTGTACCTCTTAGACGTGTTTTCACCTCAACGATTAACATATATAATAGTAGGAACTATCTTAATTGAGGTTTTGCAGACTGGGTCTCAATGATGCAAACC
>NC_051412.1:506048-506491 GCF_015228065.2 Penaeus monodon
ATTAAAATAAAACAATACATCCGTTTATATATATTTGTGTGTGTTTTTTTTGTGTATTGAGCTGAAATTTGATAACCCATTAATGAACCGTTCATTTAGCCTTGGCAAGGAGAATCCAAAAGGAGTTTCATTCGTACGAAGGAGGATCTCGACCTCGCCAAGACGCGATCCAATCTTGTAATTTGCGAAAGAGGGCCAACGTGAGCAAATTGTTCCTCAAATTTGGGATCGCCTTTCTGTGTTTTTTTCTCTGATTTTTGTTCATATTCGATTATTACACTATGTTATCTTTCTTATTTTTTATGGTTATTCATATGTTACTATGTACATTGTAGTTTTCTAAATTTTTCACAATTTTCCAATAGTTTTAGTTTGGTAAACAGAGGGTAAATTTTTCCCATTATCTTTTTTTATCATCAAAGTAATCTTGGGGATGGGGAAAT
>NC_051412.1:506708-506917 GCF_015228065.2 Penaeus monodon
TTTTTCTTTATTATTTTTATTAGTTTATTATAATTTTGTTCACATTGTTATTTTCAAATCATTTTGAATGTAATTTATTAATTTTTTTGTACCAATTATTGTCATTTTTTTTTGTATTTATTATTATCATTATTTTTCATATTATTTTTATAATTTTTCATTATAATATTTTCGTATTATAATAATATTATATTTGTACGGTACGTCAG
>NC_051412.1:506970-507932 GCF_015228065.2 Penaeus monodon
AAGAATGCGGATGAAAAAAATGAAAAAGAAGGGGGAAATAAGGAGAAAAATTTAAATTTAAAATAACGCGGTAAAGGAAATATAAATGCAAAAAGAGAGGGAAGATAAAAAAAGAAAAATTTGACTTATAAAACAGGAATATACAAGGAAGATTGATGAAAACAATTTAAGGGGAAAAGGCCCGAGAAAGAGATGAATACGAATAGAAGGGAGTAATTTGATATTTCATTTTTGCGAGTATTGCGTGAAAATTTCAAAATTTGAGAAAGCACCGCACCAATTTTGGGTTTTTAATTTTCCCATATGCTTTCAAGGACTTTTTTATTTTCAGATTGGAAATACAGCAAAATCTGAAGAAAATTACTTCTTACGATGTTTTTCGATTATTTAAATTCTAAAATAAAATGGAAACAAGTTTAAACTTTGTTTTTTCCATTGAGAAAAAACAAAGATTATTTTTTTTCACTTACCATTTAATTTTAAAAAAAAAACAATAGAACAATTTCTTTTAGAAATTTTTTTATTTCAAGAAAAAAAATTTTGAAAAAAAATAATTATAAAATATTCATACGGAAAAAGCAAAAAATTAAAAAACAGGAAAGTTTTAATAAAAAAAAAAAGATGAACGAAAAATTAATTTCATTTTTGTAAAACTCCCCAAATATTTGTCTTTTTAAAAAGGAAAAAGTAGACGCAAAGAAAATCAACGTCTATATTAAAATAATTTTTCATTTTTTGTTAACATTTCAAGATGAAAATTTCCCCTACCCTAGCACAATTTGCAATTTTAAAGATCCACAAAGGTAAAAGGGTGTTAACCCAGCCAGATGTTTTTTGTGTGTGTTTGTGTATAGACAAACCCTTTTCCAATCTTTTTTGTCCCCCATGTATTAACCCCAAATGATGAGGCCATTAATTGTAATAATGGGAAAGGGGTCAAGGGAAGATAGTTTGGTAAACCG
>NC_051412.1:509892-509959 GCF_015228065.2 Penaeus monodon
CCTGAGACTAGCTGAGAATACCAATTTTACCCTCTTTCGACGACCGGTGGGTGAGCACGCTGTGTCT
>NC_051412.1:510533-510607 GCF_015228065.2 Penaeus monodon
AGATGCTTTATCGCGGAGTTATTCTATATCGCATCAGGTTAAGACGGGTCAATAATTAACCTAATGTGGGGTGT
>NC_051412.1:511188-511676 GCF_015228065.2 Penaeus monodon
AAAAGTAATGGGCCTAAATTGAACCTTGCAGAATATCATAAGGTTTTATATTGTGATGAAAAGTTTTTAGTAAATTTTACACTGACACAATTAGTTGTGTAGCTTTTAAAACCATCACATGGTCCACCATGTCGAAAGCCTTGCTCAGGTCTAATAACACACTGTTTTCATCAAAAGCTGTCAACACAAAGTCAACTAAGATTATTAGGGCAGTTTCTGTGGATCTGAAAGGGCAAAATCCATTCTGGCATGTAGAAAGCATATTGTTTTATTTAAATGTTCCATTAACTGGGTGTAATCAACATTTTCAAAAATCTTGCTTAAGAAATTTAAGATGATGACAGTTGATAATTATTTAGGTCTACATCATCTCCAGATTGATAAATTGGTCTCACGACAGCTATAGCTAAGGGGTCAGGGAATACTCCAAGTGTTAGTTATCTATTACAGAGTGATGTAATTATTGGTGAAAGAGTATTAGAAGGTCC
>NC_051412.1:511809-512123 GCF_015228065.2 Penaeus monodon
GAATAGGGTTCTGGTGAGGTAATTTTAGCAGAGAGTGAGGATCCAACATGATAAAGTGTTCATTGAATTGATCGGGAGTGAGAGATGTTGAGGGAAGGCAACCGTCCTCTTTGGTTTATATTGAGGATTTCGTTTATTACCAACCATGATTTTCTGATGTCATATTTTGAGTCTTCAAGTTTGTCTTAAAATATTTACTTTTTCTTTTTTGAATCATTTGGTTAATTTTGTTGCCAAGTTCTCTATACTGCTTATCATAAGTTATTGGTCTTTTTTTGTGATTTTCGTTGGAGTTTATTTCGTTCTGTTATGAA
>NC_051412.1:512149-514474 GCF_015228065.2 Penaeus monodon
GTAATGTAAGGCTTTGAGAAATGTGTATGTCTTATCGGTTTTGTAATAAGCGTAAAGCATTTTTCATGTCTTTTAATTGTCTTTGAAATATTCCAAGGCTGTCATTTACATCTCAGGAATCGTTTACAGATTGTCAATTAGTATTTTCAATTTTTAAACCGGCTTAGATTTTCAATATTACTTGCTTGTCTTATTTTTACAACATGCGGGTGTGGATGTGTATGAAAAAGGGAGAAAATAGGAAGTGATCGGAAATTTGAGTATGAACAATGCCATTGCACAGGTTAGTGGCTATATTGTTGCATCATATATTTTGTGTAACGTGTTGGGTGTGAGATTGTACAGTGACAATAATAATGGTTGTTAAATGTGCTGATTGTATTCACTACCATGTCTAATTAGTCACCCATTATATGGTTACGTAATTTTTTTTTTCCATAAGCAGTCATGAAATTTAGACTTACATTGTCTGTAGACGACCCCTACTGCGGTTGGTTTATGGTCAATATTAGAAACTGTCTCAATGATCAAGGTTTCAGTGTGTTCAGTATTGACTTAGATTATGCACAATTTTTGTTTTGATATCATTGCGTACCTCAAAGGCTTAATCCTCCAAGGAACGTTGAGGAATTACTTGTGATTAGATAAGGATTGGTATAGTGAAGAAAGATTAAGTGTCGTTAGTTAGCTTTGTTTGCAAAAGCCAACATAATCACATTTTTCTTTCTAAAAACACTTGAAGTTCCTCCAAATATCAGTCTAATTTTAGGGGTATACTGTTAATATTCAACATTGCTGTCTTAAGATTGGATTTTTGAAAGTCCAATCTTAAGATTAATACTGTGTTAAGTTCATGGGGGGGGTATAGTTACATACTGAATTCAGGATCTATTGGGGTCGTTCTCACCATATTTACTTTCATTATCTAAATCGTACTATCAAAATGTTAGAGAATTTAATTTTCAATTTCAGAATGATAAGAACTGGATCAATGTCCTCTCCTCGTCTCATACAGATATATCGTTGTCATGCTTAATTGCAGTCGTGGTTTGACTTGTAGTGGTTTGCATGGTACATGTGGACAGTAGTGACCAAGTTGGTAGCAACAGTAATGGTGGAAACGTTGGTAGTGTTGGTGTTGGGGCTAGAAGTAGCGTGCAGAGGGTGAATCGGAAGGGGAGTAGAGAGTAGAAGGATTAAAGGTCTTCCAATCACTTCATTGCTTGGCTGATGATCACGAATGATAAGTATTGATTGAAATAAATAGGCGATTTTTCCTTTGGTTTTGGCCTTTCTGTAGTTGTATCTCTCTTTTTATATGTGTTGGGACTACGGATCCCCGCAGCTTCCGGGTGTTGCGCATTGCATCCCTGTCCGCCATACGGGAAAACCGTACTAGGAGCCTCCGAGGGCGACGGTCACAGGGCGGTCCGACGCGGTGGGCATGATCTAGGGGCTCGTCCTCCAGCTCAGCCGTTCCTCCAGGAAACCCTGCACCTTGACAATGGATTGCTCCCAGTCTCCCAGGGCGTCTCCTACAATCCGTCAAAGCGCATATTATTCCTCCTGCTGCCGTCGTCAAGGTCGTTGGTGCGGGGATGCAGATCCTCAGTACTAGTTAGGAGACTAGCGATTTCACGGCGGCTGTTATCTCGCACTCCCTCAGCCCTCGTACGGTCTCCTTCATTGGTGGTGGAGGGACGGAGGGGGAATGGTGGTGGAGAGAAGGAAAGGGGATGGTGATGGAGGGTTGGAAAGGAATTATGGGATGGAAGGGGATGGTGGTGGAGAGTTGGAAGGGGATGGTGATCGAGGGTTAGAAAGAAATGGTGGTGAAGGGATAGAAGAGGATGGTGGTGGAGGGTTGGAAGGGAATGGTGGTGGAGAGATTGAAGGGGATGGTGGTGGAGGGATGGAAAGGGATGATGGCGGAGGGATGGAAGGGGGATGGTGGCGGTGGGTTGGAAGGGATGGGTGGTGGAGGGAAGGAAAGGGGATGGTGATGGAGGGTTGGAAAGGAATTGGTGGAGGGATGGAAGGGGATGGTGATCGAGGGATGGAAGGGAATGGTGGTGGGGGGGATGGAAGGGTATCTTGATCATGAAAGATTCTGGACACACAGTTACATACTGAATTCAGGATCTATCGCAGTCGTTCTCACCATATTTACTTTCATTATCTAAATCGTACTGTCAAAATGTTAGAGAATTTAATTTTCAATTTCAGAACGATAAGAATTGGAACACTGTCCTTTCCTTGTCTCATACAGATACAAAGAGTTAATTTCCTCGTTACTTAGCCCGTTAAAAAGTAAACACGTCACTC
>NC_051412.1:517088-517682 GCF_015228065.2 Penaeus monodon
ACACGGGCCCCAGTATTTTGCTTTTTGGATGAGGATGAGTTCAGAAAATACCCTATAAGACTAGTTTTACGTTAGTAATTTTAATACAATGGTTACAAACTGTAAGGAAGTAAGATGAAACAATATATTTTGTGAAGAATTTCTGCACTCATATGTATCTGTCTTGTTTGGTATACAACATATTTAGTATGTTAATTTTGATTGAACGCAGCATAAATTCAAAAAGGAAATGAACTATGTTTCATGTTATCTATACTTTATTCTAAGACATTTTTCCACAATATAAGGAGAGTGAATGATAAATGCAAAGAAGACATCCGAAGAAATTATCCTTAAATAATACACATTAATATCAATGAGAAAGCACTTTATTTCAACTTATCTAAAGCAGACAAAATTGGAATCACAAGAGAAGCAGCAGGAATGAACCACTACAAAAATTCTTTACTAGCAAAATATGGCAAATAAAATTTTTCTTCATGATATTCTTTTATTTCCCTTTTCAGCACGTAAAAAAAATCATTATCAACTCTACATAGCACTTCAGCAAGCTAGTGATGAATCCTTATACGAGTATGTAAGAAATATGACAAA
>NC_051412.1:518730-518882 GCF_015228065.2 Penaeus monodon
ACACTACATGATGATTAAAAAGTATACATAACCCCCTTGACGTTTCGTATACGAGGACGCCGCTCTCCCGCCCCCTCGGTGCAGTAGGTACCCATAGTGACGAAAAAGATGGGCCTAGATTCTTCTTTTTTAGTCTAAATTTACAAAAACCC
>NC_051412.1:518982-519099 GCF_015228065.2 Penaeus monodon
AAATTACACTCCGACATTCAATAAAAAATGTTTCAACTCTCTCACTCCCGATCATCAATGAACCTTATCAATGTGGATCCTCACTCTCTGCTAAATTACCTCACAGAAACCCTATTC
>NC_051412.1:519241-519722 GCF_015228065.2 Penaeus monodon
AATACTCTTTCACCAATAATTACATCACTCTGTAATAGATAACTAACACTTGGAGTATTCCCTGACCCCTTAGCTATAGCTGTCGTGAGACCAATTTATCAATCTGGAGATGATGTAGACCTAAATAATTATCAACTGTCATCAGTCTTAAATTTCTTAAGCAAGATTTTTGAAAATGTTGATTACACCCAGTTAATGGAACATTTAAAATAAAACAATATGCTTTCTACATGCCAGAATGGATTTTGCCCTTTCAGATCCACAGAAACTGCCCTAATAATCTTAGTTGACTTTGTGTTGACAGCTTTTGATGAAAACAGTGTGTTATTAGACCTGAGCAAGGCTTTCGACATGGTGGACCATGTGATGGTTTAAAAGCTACACAACTAATTGTGTCAGTGTAAAATTTACTAAAAACTTTTCATCACAATATAAAACCTTATGATATTCTGCAAGGTTCAATTTTAGGCCCATTACTTTT
>NC_051412.1:520309-520383 GCF_015228065.2 Penaeus monodon
ACACCCCACATTAGGTTAATTATTGACCCGTCTTAACCTGATGCGATATAGAATAACTCCGCGATAAAGCATCT
>NC_051412.1:520961-521026 GCF_015228065.2 Penaeus monodon
GGCACAGCGTGCTCACCCACGGTCGTCGAAAGAGGGTAAAATTGGTATTCTCAGCTAGTCTCAGG
>NC_051412.1:522884-523226 GCF_015228065.2 Penaeus monodon
AGACATAGAGAAATATCGGACATTAGGCGATGGTGAAATTTGGACCTTGGTAAAAAATGGACCTAGTGCATAATGTTAGTTGTACGGAAGATCTGGACATCTGTAAATGTTGGTTTATGGACCTCTGGGAATTTTATTTTCTTTCAGAATAACGTATATTCTCGCTAATGGTGCGATAGAAGGGTGTTAATAATATATGCGAAATTCGTTACGGGTGTTCATAACAGAAAACCTCTCAATATGTCTGAGAGAAGTTAATAAAAGGGATTTTTAGAAGAGAAAAGAACGCACTAGCACCCATCACTCGTAAAGTAACACCCGCAGCAGTAACTGTATTGGGCC
>NC_051412.1:524690-524757 GCF_015228065.2 Penaeus monodon
CGCCTTTGGGGTTAGGGGAGACCAAAAATTCGTCGAACCAAGTATAGGAACAAATTAGGAACATTTC
>NC_051412.1:524825-525166 GCF_015228065.2 Penaeus monodon
ATGTCTTGTCCGCTCCTGTTCTGCTGTATTCAGAATTGTTACACATTCTCATGCTCGAGGAAGGTAGACATATCACTAGATTGTATACAAAGTTCCATACAATTTTTTTTTTTATCGTACTATCAGACAATACTGGGTCACTCTACCAAAATACAGCCAGAGGATCTAATCTTTACACATTGACAGTCCCTATCTGTTGCAGGAAATCACATCAACTTCCCCGGCCCTATAGAGAATCAGAGGATATGTTAATTGTTTCTAACCTTGCACCGGTTGCATCATGAAGTATTACATACTCTAGCCAAGTGCTCAACTGGGTTCACATTTAGCCATATCCAACT
>NC_051412.1:525228-526032 GCF_015228065.2 Penaeus monodon
TGTTCTGCAGAAGTTGAATATATCTAAATCTATAGTATACAAGTCAACAATATAAAGTCAGACTAACATTCATAAGAATGTCCTCGATCTACTATATCCTGGTGTCCTCATCACCCATTTATAAGGAACAACAATCATCATCAATCCTAACAGTTACTCTACTAACTCTAAGCTAGGATTCATCAAAGTCACATCCTATCCTGGCCAAGGCATAGGTTTCGTCAAAATCTTCATTCTAAATATCACAATCTGGTAGTATAACTAATTTCACATCTGCGGCTTAATATTATAGCACCAATATTAGCACCACACAAAATAACAATATAACTGATACCTACTAACTTGTCTTTAAACATTCCTGTTGGTTCTGTAATTAACCTATTACCATTACAAATAATGTTATATTATACGACATAATCTTCAAATCTCTTGGGTTGTCGTCTAACTCTTACATCTGTAAGTATTCTACGCTCTTCCTCTGAGTTGAGATACTTCTCTTCAATTTTTTTTCTATGATCTCTTCTCTTTTACTCCTTTCTTTATCTCTTTCATTCACTTTGATTAAACTTAAGTTTAATTCAATCACTTCATTCTGTAAAGCATGCATTTCTGCCACAGCATCTTTCTCACCTTCCTTCTCCTCTACACCTGTTTCATCTCTATGCAGATTCTCAGAACTCATTTTTACAAAACAACTTAACTTTCAATTTCAAACAATGTTAGCTACTATCTCTTCTCTCAGTACATTAGACTGAAATTATTCTGATCATATCCCACATTAGCTGCCACCATATGTATTGGGCC
>NC_051412.1:527493-527643 GCF_015228065.2 Penaeus monodon
TAACAATTCTCGTTCTGGCTCGAGAACATTACTAATGTGAACCTGCCATCATTCCTGAATTGCGTCTTCCGACGAGCATCGTTAATAGATGAGGGAAGAACAGTGCAAATTTACGATTAATTCAAATATGGTAAAGATATATATTATTTC
>NC_051412.1:527804-528107 GCF_015228065.2 Penaeus monodon
TACTATTATTATTAATATTATCCTACACGTATAAAGGCTAATACATTTGAGGTTGACAATAATAGCATACGCATAGAGATTAAAGGTGTATAGGTGTATAAGGGTTAACATAGAAAATTATTCTATTTCTACCGGGATGCCAAAACTAAAACTGGGTAAATGAAAAGATGTGATGTGCGAGAATATGTATTATCCATAAACTTCGAGGATGTACATTCCCTCTCCACATTTAGGTATGTATCCATTACATGATCAAGCGTAATAAATTCCTATACGACATCAACATCGACACAGATTACATGG
>NC_051412.1:528169-529047 GCF_015228065.2 Penaeus monodon
AGTATTGAGTATATGAGAAAGTATAGAATAATTACATTCCGGGAGAATAAAGGTGTAAACTATAATCGATACACATCCTCTAAATAACAATAATATAGAGAATATCGTGATACTGCAGAATCACTCTAATATATTATTAGTCGAGGACTTCTATCAATTCCCTTATTCTGTACTATTGACACGACGTTTCTTCGGAGCATTTTTACACTTGAGTGTACCCTGTGCTCCTTTCATCATCGCCTGGTTATCTTCGACCGCTTTCCGGAACTGCTGTTCGAGTACATCTTTTTTCCCCTGCAGTATATCCCTCGCTGTCTTAGCCTCATTGTAAGCTCTTATAGCTGTTTCAATCTTTGCTGGAGTATGTCGTTTTGCCTATTTACCGCTTCTGTGTGTTAAATTGCAATTTATCTGTGATGAAAAAGGAAGAACGGAAGTTCCGTCTTATACGCCGAAATCTATAAAGTTTTTTCAACACTTGTCTTCGTAACTTGAAAACTGTAGGAAATCGGACAGCATGTTAAGGACCTCAATCTTTGGACAAGTATAAAGTCTTTCAATCGTCGTCTTTGTAATACCATAACCATCTCGGGCAGTTAAGCACTTGAAGATGATGTCGAGGTTATCTTTTGGACTCATCTTCTGTCTCGTGTCGTCTTGGGTCTTTAATTCTTCGTCTTGTGATTTGTGCGTATCCATTATTATCGAGTTGACTGGAATCCTGGGTCGCTAATGGCGTCGGTGTATTTTCCTCGTGGCGATGTGTCTGCAAATGTATCAACGTTGTATAAGGCCAACATTAATATTTTTAGAGTTCATAGATGCCGCTTGCATCTTTTCGTATATACATATGCACAAGTTTGCGGTTACCGAGATTT
>NC_051412.1:529156-529247 GCF_015228065.2 Penaeus monodon
GTTTATGATCATCGATACATTACCTGTTATATCTCCTCGAAATAACAGTCCTCGTGGTAGCAGTCCTCGTGGTAACAGTCCTCGTGTTGTA
>NC_051412.1:529298-529982 GCF_015228065.2 Penaeus monodon
ATACTGTGTGGTAGCTATATGACATGTACACGAATGCGTATGTTCTACAAATCCCCGCCAGTGTAAAACATAACTCAAGTGCGAGTCATTGGAATAACGTAGCAGATATCGTTCTCACTTCACGGTCGGGGGAGAGTATATTAATACACCGGATAAAGAGGGCAGTATCCCAGGCTTTGGAAGAGGAAAGGATAATCAGCACAGAACCGAGTGAGGCTTCTTTTGGTTTTGGTAATATTCGACATTGCTTAATAACATGCACATCATCATATTTGACTATGTTCTCCTCTCAGATGATTGATCTTCGGTATCTGCAATATGTGTTATCATTTCAGAGAGATTGATCTTCGATATCTATAATATGCGTTCTCCTTTCAGAGAGACTGATCTTCGATATATACAATATGTGTTATCATTTCAGAGAGATTGATCTTCGATATTTAAAATTTATGCTTCTCCTTTCAGAGAGTTGATCTTCGATATCCACAATCAGGCGATATTTCGAGTCTCCACTCACGAAGATGCTAAAATCCGAGACCAAGTCATCCCCCACGTAGTTGGTGGTCTAGAGAGTTGAACACAAACGTTACGGATAACGATAACGAAGGTGACCGAGGAACAGAAGGTGTTTCGCAAAACGACGATTTGCAGATCTCAGAACACACACTAAATAGAATGACACTT
>NC_051412.1:530009-530102 GCF_015228065.2 Penaeus monodon
CATAACGATAACGAAGGTGACCGAGGAACAGAAGGTGTTTCGCAAAACGACGATTTGCAGATCTCAGAACACACACTAAATAGAATGACACTT
>NC_051412.1:530138-530213 GCF_015228065.2 Penaeus monodon
TGTGAGAGCGAGATCGCTTCATCCACCCGCACTTTCGTTGATCAAGCAAGTCCGAACGGAGATACACCGAAGAGG
>NC_051412.1:530283-531341 GCF_015228065.2 Penaeus monodon
CTACCCGTGGTCTAGCTGACTCGAAGAAGAGAAAACGCAAGGAAATACATGTAACGAAAGTTCCGATTGCGAGACCGAGATCGAACCATGCACCCGTGTCCTCAGAAATCGCACGAGATCTGAAAAACAGGAAGAATCCAAACGCGAGACCGCGTCACCCTCCCATGGCTTCGTATTTAACTCGCAGAACAGAGCACCGTTTGAGACTACAAGAGGGGTTTTGAATATCTCTAAAACTAGAAGGACAGCGAATATAGTAACATCTAACGGTATAGTAACATCTAACGGCGCATCACAGAACGGATCCCTGGTCTCAGGCTCATACTACACCATCTGCACACAACATCGACAACCGCATTGTCTCGTTATGTTCCAGGATAAAGATGTTTCGGTAGTCGTTAAAGATCTCTAAGGAATAATACTTATACCACATAAAATCCGGGACGCATACAACTCGAGATTTATTACCACTGAACTGAATGATCAACTGGCCCTAATCGAAGATCGGTATAGGGACGTGGTGGCAAAAAAGAATATCCTAGAGGGACAGGTAAATATGCTCGAAATGCATACCGAGACTCTGAATCAAATGAATCGTTCTGTAAAACAATAACAGGGTAAGATATCGTATAAATAGTGTTAGCCCCGTATTATTGTCCATGGTATATTTATGTACCTAGATGGTACTCTTATTAATCTTCTTATTTGTCGTGTTTCTAGTGTAGCAGTGTTGACCGCCAGGTCAATATAACATATATGGTATTTTAATACATATGTATAAGGATTATGCGATGTTCTTACCTTTGTCCTCACATATGATTGTTATGTGCGTGTGTTAATATTAATAGTAATATGTGTTTTATGGAACAACTTTGCATTCTCTATGTTTCATGCTAATGACTTGAGATAGACATTTCTATATGCGTATATATGATTATAACGAAATAAAATATCGAGAAAAATGGTTGTTTCATAATATCCATAATTGATAGTATTCCTTTTTTATATCGTCCCTCACCATATCTATATGATGAAATAAGGGATATAATAAAAACCGT
>NC_051412.1:531374-532032 GCF_015228065.2 Penaeus monodon
CGCATCAAAGCAAGATCGGTTTAATAACATGGTTAATCAATCTCCCGACAAATGGGACACTTTGACTGGGTTAACAGACAATCAGTACAACACACCATATGATTACAGGGAAGAATAACCACATCTATTTCGGCATCCATGCAGATCTTACAGAGATGCCTCTCGCCTTTATTGATGTTCTTGTTTGGTTCACCTGAAATAACAAAAAGAGAAATATTAATATACATTTTCATATACATATGTATATTTGTATATGTGTATAGAATATATAAATACAGACAAAATACGAAAAAATGAAATAGTGTAGATAGAAAAAGATATACGAATACTCATTATATATCTGACAAACAATAATAAATCTATCTATACCATACTACCTTCTTCTATTCCAGTTAATCGTGAAAGTTTCGATTCGGCTTCTTCGTCTCGATTATTGAACTGTCTGTGTTGTATATCAGGTTCTCCTCTTGTAAAAACTGTTAAAATTTTGATAGGGTACAACTCTTCTGTTATTCGCATTTGATATTATATATAAGCGGTATGGAACATTAGACCCACGTCCGTTCGTATGTACATTTTGGTACTGGTGTCAATCGTTGGTACTGGTGTGATTGTAATCCGTATTGCACTCTGATTTTCGAGTTCGCTTACGACAATA
>NC_051412.1:532123-534728 GCF_015228065.2 Penaeus monodon
AATCTAGTGCATTTGTTATGTCTCCCCTATCCACATTAGAGGCTGACGTATTTGTCTTTTTTGTTGTTGTCTGTCGAATCAGATATCCCCATATCGCAGTTAGGGATGCGCTCTGTTCTTGATCTAGAATAGAACTTATTCGAGAGGTAATTTCGTAAGAGTTAAGTCTGTCCAGTGTCATGCGATACCCCGCTCTCGATATGATAGCCGTATATGTGTGGATCGGGTATGGAAGATTAAAGGAAATTTCATGACGATACATGGGGAAATATTGGGGTCCCCGCTATCGTTAAAGGCTGATTGCTTATACAGGTAAACCGAATTCTCGAAAACAACCGGTAGGATAGGAACGATTGTAGCTCTTTCCCATAACCATTTGTATAATCGCATCACAGCGTACACTGTTCGATAATTTGCAATACGCTCGGGCTGTCAATAGTTTATTGTTTTTTTTTTTTCCTCGTACGATTCGATTTTTTCCGTACCAGCTGAAGTACAGTCGACCTTCTGGAAAAAAGGTATGCCGGTCTTAGAATTTGCTCGCAGAGCGCATCTCGAACGGCAACGACGGGAAACCCCTGCACCAATATCAAGCGTTTGGTATAGTCCAAACCCAGGAGGATGTTCCAATCTGTTCCGATGTATTTTTGGCTGGTGCTGGAAACTGTGTCTCCACATCGGTATACGAGATACTTTAATCTGACCTAGAAAGATAGATAAAAAATCATCTCACTAATGAATAAAGATTATCTGATATGCTACTTAAAAATCAATAAGTCGATAAGTGACGGTCTTGAATATATACGGTGAGGGTCAAAGCTGAATATCTCTATTTAAACTAGAATTATAAGATCGTATAGTATACCTTGTCGATGAATTCTTTTCCCTTCTTTAATCGAACGTAATAGCATTCGGGATAACACTCGGCGTGTACTCTCCAAGGATCGTCATCTTCCTCCCAGTTGCGAAGACAAGCACCGCAGTGAAAGCATTGAACGTGATCGCTAATCCCTAAAACCGAATGATAATTGGTCTATGTTAATATAAACGATCCTATTATAACAATAAGTATCATCTAAGACTCATGAACAGTAACGGAGGAGATATGTTTGAACTTACCAAGATGATAGAATCCGGCCTCTACTAACGCCTCTATTTTTTGACGATGACGATGAGGCCAATCTAAAAAGCTCTCCAGCCGCGATTGGGTCGTTTTATAATAATCGTGCAACGGACCAGCGTATTCGTATCGAGTCTTTATCAAATCTTCCTGGTTGATTGTCACTGTCGCTGTCGCTGTTGCTGATGTTACTGCAATCCTCTTCCGATTTGCAATACTGTTGAGAATGTTACTCATGCATATGGGTATATTGCCCACTGACCTACCCCGTGCAAACTTACAGTTAGGACTTTTCTTTAAATGTATATCTCCTATAATAATGGGTTTATCGTAGGAAAAATTCACGTATATGTGACAACTAAAACAAATGCAGCGGTTTGTGTCTCTCGTGTAGAAAAATCCAGCAGCGGCTAATTCTTTTGCTTGTACCACTTTGCTTAGCCAGTCTATGAATGTCTCTATTTTCTTTATTCGTATCTTAAATCGGGGGCAACCAAGTCGCTGGATCGAAATGATTTTCAAAGATCTTTGATCTTAGAAGAGGAGGTAGATTTCGTGCGAGGGGACAAAGCGGATTCTTATCCTTGTGGATCTTTACAATATCGTCCCACGGCATGATGGTGTCTATGTCGATACGTGAATGACAGTCAACACAAACTATGTATTGTTTAGACGATAGATTGCATCTTATAAAACCCGCCTTTGCAAGTATCTTTGGATCAATAACATACGAGGACGACTCGTGCCCAAATGTCATTCTACGGTTATATTCGCTTTCCATACCACTAAAATCGACACGATATTGCTGATCGTCGATATGTAATGGAATATTTTGCGACATGACAGTATCGTGAACAGACATAACGCCAGGTCATATGACTGTTTATAGGCAAGGTTGAAAAGAAATATATACACATTTATACACCTAGATGTATTTTATATTCAAATCATAAATCATACACCTACACGATTACAAGGAAACTACACGTTTACAAAGGAATATTAATGATAAAATGACAGTAGTATTCTCAGTTACACGATAGCGATTTTCTCTCTAAGTATACGTTATATATGCATCTCTCATGATCTTTATATCATCATTGTAAATAATGATATTGCAAGATCTTTCTTTTTTTTACAAATAGGGTTCGAGAGTATATTTAATCTTCTTTCTACAAATAGGACACCTTGTTTGAGTCACTATACAATTACCACAACACGACATATGACGACAGGGAAGAGTAACCGTCTTTACGCAAGAGTTCATACAAATCTTGCATAAGTATCGATCGCTAATTACATTGTCAGGAGCCTCTGTAAATAAGGAAATTTATATGTGCAGAATATAACACACATATAAAGACATATGTACATCACTTTCTTTTCAAAGACACATAATTTACTCTACAACATAGGGTATTACCTTTTATCTCAGAACTTCTTTCTTCATCTTCCTGGCGTTGGTGGTGTTCCCTAATCACACTG
>NC_051412.1:534898-536941 GCF_015228065.2 Penaeus monodon
AGAAAGCCGAATCAAGTGATTCCATATATCAAAGAGGGAGATGCTATCCCTCTCACGGAAATATAAATTTGTGACTGAACAGGTAGCCCTCTATTAGTTGCTCTAATGCTAGACGATATTTCCTGCTGAAAACTAAAATCGCTATTATGAGATGGATGCGGAATAGTGAACGATAATCGATATTGATACAATCGGCGTTGCGACAAAGGGGTTTTATGGAAGGTTGTCCCGAACAGAAAATAATGACTGATCCGGTTTGAATAAATCAATAGAGACATTCCGATCTACATCTCGATTCATGATGAATATTCTCTTTAAAGGGCCATCAAAAAATACATCACAGAATATACCGCATGATAATTTGAATATATTCCGTGCTCATACCGGCTGATCTTTTTTGCTAAGGTTATATCCATATTACCGTATGCTACTATTTTTCTTCTCACATAATAAAGACCTTCATGTTTTGGGAATAAATGGGATTTTATGAAAATAGAATCTGTTTTCGACCCCAATCTCTGACGGCAGCAACTGGAAAGAGTGAATCAGCAAATCTTTTGGGGATATCCAGACCCATAACAGCATTCCAATCTTCGTCCCTTACGAATAAGTTCTTTTCACGAGTAGGGTTTTCTAAAAAGCACATTCTTGACCGTCCCTTTTCCTTGAAAGTAAAAGATTGGTTAAAATTAACAAATCTATAATCAAATGATACATATTGAAAAATATACATCTCGTATATATAACCGCATTATTGCAAGCTAGAAAGAATATATTAGAATATCTGGGCACATAATATCTTACCGTATCGATAAATGTTTGTCCCATTAAGGTTCGAACATAATGACAACTCAGGATTCCACATAGCGTGTTGTGTCCATGGGTCACACCCTTTTCCCAATTGCGGATACCAACACCACAGTGGAAACAATTTTCGTGGTCGCCCCTACCCTGAAAACGGAAGATTTGGGATCATAGTGATGCTTCGATCCGAAAATAAATGTTATATATTTACTAAGCCTCACGACTGTCTAATTTGTCTAAAGAGGTTTAAACCCGAATAAAAGAATCTAGCAGCTATCAGTCTTTGTGGAGCATTTATCTCCCAGAGGCCAATCGTCATAGGTGTATTTGCGACTTCTTGCGTTACGAAATTTTCGTGCTCTGGTCCAGAATACGATTCGATACCCTCTCCGATAATATGTTACCCACTGATTCTCGAGGAACTGTCATTTTCCCGACTCACGTGAATCCCCCACCCTCTTCTTTTGCCACTAGCTCCACGGCTTCTTCCTTCGTTGTTACCACAGCTGTTTTTTTTCGTTATCTGTTTCTTGATACCCATGATCTTACTTATAATCTTATTTATACGAATAGGTACATTACCGGTTACCTTTCCATTGCAAAATCACAGTAGGCGCTAGTTAAATGTTTTTTCTGTTATATATTGAGACGTAGAAGCGTGTCGAGCACAGCAAAAACCCTACCGTGTACACGGTTTTTAAAACGATATGCGCACCTTGGGAACAGAAACAAATGCACTCAAAGTTCCTTCTTGAATAAAAAAAACCAGCGGCGGCAAGATCCCTTGCTTCTATTACTTCGCCTAACGGCCAGTCTATAAAAGGTTTCTAGTCTTTTCGTTTGTATCTTAAATCAGACGCAACAACTAGTCTCGATCTCGGAAGCGAAAGGTAAATTCCGTGCGAATACACAACTTGGGCTCTTTGTCTGGTGAACTTCCATGATGTCATCAGGTTTTTTCCAATGTCATCGATATCGATGTTTAAAACCACATTTTGAAGCAAATCAGTCTCTTATCTAGTCATAGAAACCAGCTTTTGTCATTATTTTTGGATGGGACATATTGATCACAATCCCCATATGTATTTGCTCGATGTGTCTCCTGCACATACGGGGGAAGATCACGATCAATATCAGTTGCATTTCCATGTTCCCCGGGTCAGACATTTTGCTTACGATCGTGTAGTATAGACTGATGTTCGATATAGATGTAGCTGCACAATACACACGTTTAAAATA
>NC_051412.1:536981-537927 GCF_015228065.2 Penaeus monodon
AAAAACACATTATAGTGTATCAGAATGTGTCTGTTGCCCCATCGAAACGATAAATTGATCACGATCCTTGAATCTACAGCAATACATATTCTATTCTTATGATTCGTCTTTATTGAGTCGTGTTTATTAAAAATCACGGAAAATAGCCGTTTAAAAATTACTTTGAGAGTTGGATATGTCTGAAAAAATGGACATGTTTTAAAATATGGACATGTCTTAAAAATGGACATGTCTTAAAAGTGGACATATTTTAAAAGTGGACACATCTTAAAAACTGGACATGTCTTAAAAGTGGACATATTTTAAAAGAGGACACACCTTAAAAACTGGACATGTCTTAAAAGAGGACACATCTTCAAAACTGGACATGTCTTAAAAGTGGACATATTTAAAAGTGGACATATTTTAATGTAGGACACACCTTAAAAACTGCATTATCGAAATCGTATTTTCAGAGAAAAAATAAAAATGTTGGGAACCAAATAGTCAATACGATATTTTTATAAAGTGAGTAGTCAATATAAAGTTTTGTTGAACTGTAATTATTCCGAGAAGATATAAAATCGTTTTGTTTCCAAGATTTTTGAATAAGAATCAGATCTATTTTAGAGGGGTTTTTGTTTCATTTAGGTTAAAGGAAGATACATATGTTTTTTTAACTTAGCATTTGCGGTTGAGATGATTTTAAAACCCATTTTGTATCTTTATATTAGGGGTGATATTATACTAATATACCAAATTGAGTTTTTGAAGTAACTATAAGTTTATCTTCTCGACGCTTCTATCTGTCACGTTCATCATAACGATTGTAAGATCGATGTGAACGAAGAGTCTTGTTAAATTCTAATAATAAGTATTCCGAAACGTTTGTTAACGCTCAAGACCGGCGGAACATACTATTTTAGAAACGGCCTAGCTATATAAACGACTGATGATATAAACATTA
>NC_051412.1:537952-538088 GCF_015228065.2 Penaeus monodon
TCCCTCATCCGGTTCCTGTACTTTTAATGTAGTGTAAACATATTTTCATCGGAAAAAGATCTCTAATTCGTCTATAAAAATGTTTTCATAGCCAGTGCCAGATCAATGTAACCGAAGACGAGGACATATACATCCT
>NC_051412.1:538105-538815 GCF_015228065.2 Penaeus monodon
CAGTTTTCCCGCAGCAGGAAGAATATCGGTTAACAACGTTCAAACGACATGAGATACTCCCCCCGATACCTAAACCAGGAACATGCCGTTCGCAGCTACGATTTTAAGATACGAGAAAGCGATTAGGAACTTCATCGATGGCCTCATGAATGGCTAAACCTCAAAAATTGGCGGCCCAAGGATTTACTATCCAGGAAAGATGATCACTGTGCGTGTATCTTCTGCAGAGGGAAGTTGAGCCTGGGAAAAACTGACACGCCAAGAGGAGAACATGAACCATTTTCCCCATGCCCCTTATTTGGGGTCACAACTGGAAATGTTTTTCCCCTGTTCAAAGGGATATCTTGCAGGGACCGGTACAAATGCGGGGTCTGGACATGCGGTCAAGACGTGTTGAGGCCGACGCTTGCAGAGTTTCGTCAAGACATTGCCCGGACGTATCCCGAATGCAGTGAGTATTGGTATCTTTATCCGATATTGTTTATGAACACTGATCAACTCTTTACCCTGAGTCAATCCAGAAATTTTTTCCCTGCTATCGTTTCGCCACAGGAGGATTCCGAGAAACTGGTCTCTACCGCATTCTGGACCAACGAATGATTTCACGACATTAGTAGCCGATTTAAGAGCTTGTTTGAAGGATGGCCATCCTCGGTTCCCGCATGCACGAAGTCTTGCCGAAGCGGGGTTTTCTACTGTGTACAACGTTT
>NC_051412.1:538862-540015 GCF_015228065.2 Penaeus monodon
TGGAATAGTAGATTATTACAGGTTTTTTAATTTTTGATACAGCATCAGTTATTAAATCTCTGAATGATGCGTTTCTCTATCAAAAGAAGCCCTAAATACTTTTGCAAAGAACACTTGGGTAACGTTACCCTTATTTATTTATAGGTCTAGTGATCATGTTCGCTGTTTCCACCCGCGGTAAGGGTTTCACAAATTGGATATCTAGCGACTACCTTGGAAAGGAACACGCTAGATGGTATCCCTAAATGCAATTTGTCTTATTGACGAAAGGCCAGGATATATCAATGAATATGTATAATCTTAATGTATCTATTTTGTGATATTTTATTAATTGTGTTTTATTATCATTATTATTAATCACTATTACTATAACATTAACTTTATGAATTTTTTTTAGGTCCAGCAAGAACATCCACCGATACACCCGCACAGCAAAGTTCTTAAATTCGGGATCGAAAGTGCTTCCGTAGCATAATAGTCAACGGAGGTTTCAATCTTTTCAAACAAGAATGGATCTGTTTGAGTTTTGGATGTCGTCAACGTGTACTGGAAATGGGTATCCTAGTTGTATAGTCAGGGCCTGCCTTTTTAAAAATCGGGGTTTAACAAACGGCGAACCGTATTTCGTTAAGAGCCTTGCCTTGAGATGTTTACATAGAATGAGGTAAAGAAATCGGGTTGCAGATATCGTTTCTGAAAGTACAGACAGGAGCCTTATATGGCGAGACTGATATTTCATCTTGATATTCAACAAAGACTGATATTTTTCCCCTCAACGTCGAACCATGGGGATCGGGTTGCAAGTATTCAATCGCTTCCATCCAATCTACCGAGTTGAACTATTATTCAACAACAACAAGTTTCTATATTGCCATCTACATCCGAAGATAATCGACAACAGGGTTTTTGTATTTTCCCTTACAGCGAGATAATACGACAAGGGTTTATATTCCCTACTGAACCTTGAATACAACGGGTTTTCATCATCGTCATCATCTGAACGAGAAAATAACGAAACTGAAGCAAAATATTTGCAAATAGTTAGAGAAATAGATCCACAGGTTAGTGAAGAAGAGAAGGAGGATTGAAGAAAAGGGGGTAGAGGAAAAGAAGGGTCAGTAAGAAAAATCTTGTAAGTATAACTTTTTGATCG
>NC_051412.1:540114-541157 GCF_015228065.2 Penaeus monodon
CAAATTGTATTTATCATCTTTCCATTTTAGATGAACAGCTGAGAGGAACTCGAACGGATGCTGAAGATGCACATGTAAAGTGTGCTGGACAGTGAATAGCTATATGTTCCTTCCGTGCTCACATATGGTTTACGTGCGTTTCCTGGCGTATCCCTGAACAGTGCCCATCTGTAGAAGAGACATCAAACATGTGGCAGAGCATTATATCCTAATAATATTCATATGTATTTACGTATTTAACCGGATCAATCGTTTTTATATTCCACTTCACTAAAATGTGTATAATATACACGCGATAAACGTGTATATAAACTCCTTACAATAAATACAACGATGATAATACAAGATAATAAAATTATTACTGACAGTGAGAGAAAACGGAAAAGAAAATACTATTCGTTTGGTGAAAAATACTAAGTTAAAAAAATCTTTATGCCCCATAAAGTGAATATAATTTATGAATAAAAACAAAGAGACTATATGAAAACAACGAAGAACAAATTTCTGACAAATGAGAGAAAAGGAAAGAATACGACTATATGAACAACAAAAACATTACCGACAATGAGGAATTTCGGAAGATATATATATCTTTAATGGTGGATTACTGAACGCACTGACAAAAAGCCGGTTATCCGATATCGACAATGATCTTTCTGACGAGAACGGTATAAATCGTCGACAGAGACGATGGCGTAATAATAACCCATGAGCTGAAGAAGCTCTCTGTTTAACGTTTTACGTGCCTGGATTATTGATGGAAAAGGGAATAACCCTTTAATTTGAAGAGTCTAATGCTGGACATTGTTTCATTCCCTACAGTGAAAGTCGAAGTCAGACCAAATTGTGAAACCAATACCATCGTGAGAGGGAGAATACAAAGAAAAGAACGATTAACCCTCATCGCTTTGGCGAAGAACCTGTAAATACTAGCGATATCTATAACGGCGGAAAGGCGTATGTGTATCAAAATAAAGCGCTATATTCTCACATCTGGAGGGGGCGGGGTTAGTAGACGAACGGAATGAGCGTGGTCATTTACC
>NC_051412.1:541179-542960 GCF_015228065.2 Penaeus monodon
ATTCTTGACTCCTGTGCCCATGATCATCCGAAGACAATAAAGCTACCCTTGAGTCCTTGGGACGAATAGAATCAGCATCAACACTTACTACTGCTGCTGTCTGCAGACACTCGCGTTTAAGATAATTTGGAGAGGATAACGTTACGATGACCTCAGGACGATCAGGAGGTTTAGTGTAGTAGTAGTCATCTACTGCCGCCGCCTTTTCTTGATGCTCGTGATCATGATAACCCGTAGGGTTTAGAGTTTTGATGTCCCCAGAACGAACAGGAATGTGGTTATCTACTGTTGGTGTTTTTTGAAGGACCATAACATCTGAAAAATAAAAACAATACAATATTATTCGGTAATGCCGCCTCACGAAATTTTACATGTCACGTCTCCATGACTGTGGATTACTCACCACCCATGCTCGCCAGACTATTGGCGTTTCCAAATTCGCCGCCTGCAGAAATCCTGTTACCCTGGAGTTAGTGTATGACCATGAGCTGTATACACAAAACGCTACTTATAATACTGAAGGCGGTCCCTTAATATAAGAATACTCTTGGAGAATCCGCCCATCCAGAGCACAATTTTATTTTCTCCTGAATGTCAAAATCGGTAGCGGTAAAGGCTCTTTCGACCGCGATGTGTGGATTTATATTCCCGTCTTGGATAAGAAGACTAGAGGAATTTGTTACGAATATTTAAAATCGGACTTATACTCTGTCGATGCTCCAATACAGACATTGAGTTGAGTGTGTTTCTAAGGATACACAGTCACAATTATAGAGATTCGAGGCATTAGAAAAATATACCGTTCAATCCGAGACACGTAGACGTTATTGTAATGTTACTGTAGGTTATATATTTAAACAGTCGACACTATTACTGTATGTTATAATATTTGATATTCAGTGGATATGTAGACATCGGATAAACTCCGACGAAACCCCAATAGAAGCATAGGGTGCGCTTTCAAGGAAACACGGGCACGGCTATAAAGAATCCAAGCATTACACACAATCGTACTGAAAACGTGTGGACATTTTGTAGATGCTCGTTACTTTTGCCTATCCCACATGACCTAAAGACCACCCTCCTGTCATTTGTTCCATGTGCAATATACGCATATGGATTCATCTTGGTGCATAAGGATGTCGTATTTGAAGCCGTCGTCACTTGCACGGCCGTAAAATTTAATGTTCGGTGTTCATCTCGCATAATCTTCTCGACTCACAGGTACACAGGTGTGGCTGACACATTGAGGAGATTTTCAGTTAGGTATTTATTCGTTTATACATATGCCGAATCACGTCCACTGTTGCAACGTCTGTAGAGTTGCCGTAAGATAGGTTGCTGCCTTTAGCTGCAGAAACCTATCTCTGGTGATGTAGTCTGACGCTTGAGGGACTCTTCTCTTCTGTCTTGCCTTTCTCCAGGACCTGAGTACAAGACAAAAAGGATAAAGGGGGAAATAGATGAGAGCGCTCATGGACATCTTAAAATATTCGGTGTCTATACAGGGATTACTCATATGAGAGTTCATAAATATAACAACGTAGTCGTCTGTAAAGAAGAGAGAAAAATACTCTCTTGGTTCTCTTATGGTGCATGGTCGCTCATTCTCCATACTTCGAGGACGAGCATTATTACCATCAACGTGGTCTTCAACGTTAGCTTTTACCACTGATATTTCTTTCTCGAGGAATACCTGATAATAAGATATATAACGAATCAATTAAACGTAATCATCAACGTTAGTTTTTATCACTGACACTTCTTTCTCGAGGAATACC
>NC_051412.1:544128-544359 GCF_015228065.2 Penaeus monodon
TATTGTAAAGCTTTCCTTTTCAAAATATTTTTTAGCTTCCGCTTTGGAGGGGATTGATTCCTTTACATGGAGACTGTCTTGTACCAGGTCTGGAAGGTCGACGAAGAAAAAACGAAATCTAGTAAAAGAGATAATATCTCTCTTCTGCCGTTCTCCCTTCCTGGCTGAATATTAATACTCCTTTGCATTTTTCTGAAAACTGGGAAAAGGGAAAGAAATCCCGTATCACCC
>NC_051412.1:544444-544809 GCF_015228065.2 Penaeus monodon
TTTTCCCGATATCTTTTCGTCTCATACCGATTTTACCTTGCCCCCAAAGTGCCCCTGTTTTTTTCACTTCTTCTTTGTTTCCCCTCCCTGAATGCTCTTTCCTTCCTCCCGTTTTTTTTCCAACCCTCACATCCTCTAGCAAATGGGTTAACCCACTCAAATTTTTATGATAATGATTCAACCCCCCAAAAAAAAAGAATGACACAGAGAAAATAAGAAAAGAATGTTTTTTTTTTTGAAATTTTTCAGGCGGCTAATCGGTTTTGATTGCCTGCTTTCAAATTTCCTCCCTTTTATGTTCCATGTTCATTTTTGAATATCCCGGGGGCTTAAGTAAATTAGTCACTTTTTAAAGCACAAAACAG
>NC_051412.1:545065-545474 GCF_015228065.2 Penaeus monodon
GCTATGTCTTCGCGATCTTTCTCATTCAAAAAAATGTGGGGCTGAACAAGCTGAAATAGTAATTTATTGTCTCTTCAGAACGAGAGGGAATTAAATAAGACAAAGTTAAAAATCGGATAAGACAAATGTTACTGCCCGTTGTACCTTTTTAATTGGGCCCTACCAAACCGGGCCATTGCCCAAATTATCAAATTTCTGAAAAAAAACAAAACGAAGCAAAGGAACCGTGCAAGCTATGTCGATGCAATAACTTTATTGGGACCGCAAACAATTTTCGATATGACTTATAAATGATCGCATTACCTATTAATTTTTATGAAGGAACATTAAAAACCCCTCTTATCCAGTGTTTTAAAGTCCCGCATGCGGGGGTAATAAAGCAAAACGGTATTTAACCCGTGACCGGGGG
>NC_051412.1:551686-551860 GCF_015228065.2 Penaeus monodon
CAGAAATTGTTAGAAGCCCTACAAGAAAATGGGGTTTGGGGATAGAAGCAGTAAAAATGTTAGATTTAATTACCCCATTAAATTATTTCATGAGTATTACAGCATCTTTTCTTGATTTACAGTATCATTTATTTATTAGCTCGTGTCAAAGACATCAAAATTTGGATATTCAGG
>NC_051412.1:560605-560732 GCF_015228065.2 Penaeus monodon
CACTACCGAGGCTATGACTACTCTCTGCAGAAGATGTGACCATCCCCCAGCCCAACCAGCACTCAGTTTACCCACCCATTTCTTCTCATCTCGGAGAGGGAAGACTACCTCAATTCTCCTACAGCTT
>NC_051412.1:563135-563390 GCF_015228065.2 Penaeus monodon
GGCTAATTCTCCTTACACCTCAGTACAAATGGATTAGCTATTGAGAAAAATCCAGCAAACACGTAGTGGGATTGTGACTAAAATGTCGAGATTATTACTATATATGAATATGTATAAAATTTCAGGAAAAATAATCATTGCAATTCACTCTAGGCTTTGGAAGTCCTACGATTCGCTAAGTTGCTTTTGAGAGAAAAAAATAGATGTCTTGTTGGATTTGTCTGCGCAAGTTCATGGTCATACTTACCACATAGA
>NC_051412.1:563504-563846 GCF_015228065.2 Penaeus monodon
TACATAACATATCTGCGTGTGTAGATGCGGACCGAAACATCCCCAATGGACCATAGACATGTCCTGCGGCCGTTGCTGTTACATAACAAAATATATTTAAGGAAGTCCTTTATTAATTTCCACAAGCAAAATTAATTATATTACAAATAGTCAGAATCAAGCCTTTGAAGTATTCAACTTTTCTAATAAGGGACCGACAATGACTCAGTCATCAACTCCCAGGCCGAGGGTTCTTTGTGTTAGGTTCTAGGCTAGTCTCTATAGAAACGGATGATGATATCGTCATTCATTGCTCGAGCCATCTGGCGCCAGCCTCCAGAGAATTTATTCTGGAGGGGCCGT
>NC_051412.1:564099-564617 GCF_015228065.2 Penaeus monodon
CTCTTCTACGCTCCTCCGAAAGACATTCACATGAAGATGTCGATTGCCGGGCGTTGACGTCTCGCTGCTGATCAACACCGATTCCACGTTGTAAAAAAAAAAATCGGAGAGCACAATGAGGCATAGCGGTGTGCGTTTGTGTTTTTTAGGTGTGTGTGGTCGTTGAAACCAAATAGAAGAGAGAGAAGGAGGGGATTGGGGAAGAGAGGGAAAGAGAGGCTTTTCTTTATTGTCCCCTGCGGACGGTCAGCATTAATATCTTCACTTCTTCAATTCCCTATCCAACTTTTTATTAAGTCTTTATTCTTCCTTTCCTATTATCTCCTCTAATCGTCGTTTCATACTCATCATCTTCTTTAGCTACCTTTCTTTTTTAATGCCACTTTCATGTGTTCTGTATCTTATCTCTAGCCTCTCCTTCTCTTGTGCGTTCTTGTCTTTAATGTCTCTCCTTATTCTTTTTTTTCTAATATTTTCTTTTCACTAATCCCTTTTGCATATTATTGGTACTTTGGCAT
>NC_051412.1:564731-564900 GCF_015228065.2 Penaeus monodon
TGACGAGTAAACACAACTACACAACAAAATAAGAGAAAAGTAACGTGAGACATAAAAAGTAAAAATAGGTGAGAAGAGTCTAGCTGAAGTCCGTCCCATTAAAAAGCCGCCCTGGGGAAACGCATCACTGCAAATAGTATTTGAACTTGACAAAGCTTGACAAAGGCGT
>NC_051412.1:565154-565288 GCF_015228065.2 Penaeus monodon
CAAACCTTATTGTGCATGAACTCTTTAAATTCAAAGAATACCATCACACCTGAAATGGAAAACAATCAGAAAAAGCCTTCAACTGGCAACTGTCGACTCAGTATTCACGTTTTTTTTTTCAAGGTGACAACCTA
>NC_051412.1:565834-565972 GCF_015228065.2 Penaeus monodon
CACGTCTGCACCGGTGTTATCAGTTGCAAAAGACTCTTGTATAATTACACTTCCATACCTTGGACATTTAAGTTTTAACATTAGGAAGGAACTCAAACATATTTTTAAAGACACTTTCCCCCACAAATTGATTTAAGA
>NC_051412.1:567076-567262 GCF_015228065.2 Penaeus monodon
GGATAAAAATAAAGAAAAAATAGAAATTATGATGATCATGACAATGAGCGCTCGAGAAGACATCACATAACAATAATAGTGTGGTAGTAGTGGTAATAAATAATGATAACAACAAAACCAGCAGCATCTGACCTAGCCATAGTTGTAATCAGTCGAATTAATATATAAACAATAATAACCACATAG
>NC_051412.1:567286-567674 GCF_015228065.2 Penaeus monodon
TAGTATAATTAGCCAAGCACTCAAATTGATTCGAATAAACAACCATATACAGGATTCCAATGAAAAACAATCGAAATTTAAAATTAAAGGTGCTCCTCAAAAGGGAAAAATATAAGTCGTCCCTCTGCGCTTCTGGACTTCATTAAACGCATGCAGTGTTTCCTTTCAGATTGGCAACATGGTGCCCTATGAATAATTTGCAACTACATCAACCTTCCAAGAGACAACAACTTGGTGGAACACTATGTGGGGCAACAGGAAGCTTTGGTTTTGGAAATCGACCTAATCGTTCATGAAAAATGCAAGAGATGCTCGTGGACCCCGCGATGCTTATAGTAGTATTGTTATATCTGTTTTTTAATGCTAGCTTTGTTGATGCCGTTTTACA
>NC_051412.1:576084-576239 GCF_015228065.2 Penaeus monodon
CTGAATGATCCAAATTTGATGGTTTTTGAACAGCTAATAAATAAATGATACTGTAAATCAAAGAAAAGAGGCTGTAATACCGATAAATAATTTAATGGGTATATAATCTAAGATTTTACGCTTTTTATCCCAAACCCATTTTTTGTATGGGCTTC
>NC_051412.1:582442-582869 GCF_015228065.2 Penaeus monodon
AATACCGTTTGCTTTATTATCACTTCGCATGCAGGACTTTAAGAACACTGGATAGACGAGAGGTATTTTAAAGTTTCCCCTTTATACAAATTTCAATAGGTAAGTGGCAGACAGTTATAAGTCATATCAGAAAATTGTTGCGGTCCCAATCAAGTTATTGTCATCGACATAGCCCTTTTCACGGGTTTCCCCTTTGCTTCGTTTTGTGTTTTTTTCAGAATTTTATATAGTCGGACAATGCCCCGGTTCTGGTAGGACCGAATTTAAAAAGGTACAACGGGCAGTAACATTTGTCTTATCCCATTTTGAACTTTGATCTTATTAATTCCCTCTCGTTCTGAAGAGAACAAGTAAATATATCTATTTCAGCTTGTTCAGTCCCGACATTTATTTGAATGAGAGAAAGATCGCAGAAGCACATACGCCC
>NC_051412.1:583178-583532 GCF_015228065.2 Penaeus monodon
ACTAATATTACATTAAGTCCCCCTGGATATTCGTAAATGAAGCATGAGAACATCAAAGGATGGTAATTTTAAAGCAGCAATCATACCGATTAGCCGCTCTGCAAAAAATTCAGAAAAAAACTATTTTTTTTCTTATTTTCTCTGTGTCATTTCTCTTTTTTTTGGGGGTTTAGATCATATATCATCAAAATTTGAGTTGGTGTTAACCCCTTTGCTAGACGGATGTGAGGGGTTGGAAAAAATACAGGAGGAAGAAGAGCATTCAGGGGGGAAAGGGAAAAAAGAAGAATGTGAGAAAACAGAGGCGACGTAGTGGCAAGGTGAAATACAGGTATGAGAGCGAGAAGATATCTG
>NC_051412.1:583609-583877 GCF_015228065.2 Penaeus monodon
TCAGATAAAAAAAGGTGTGGTAGGATTTCTTTCCTTCCAGTATTACAGAACATGCAAAGTGAGTATTAACTATTCAGCCGGAGGAACGGGAGAACAGGCAGAAGGAGAGATATTATCTGCCTTTTACTAGAGTTTCAGTTTTACTTCGTCGACCTTCCGCAGACCTGGTGACAAGACTAGTCATCCCGTAATGGAATCAAATCCGCTCAACGCGGAAGCTAAATGAATATTGATGAAAGGAATGCTTTACATATAACTACATTTGGAT
>NC_051412.1:584525-584797 GCF_015228065.2 Penaeus monodon
CCATAATGTAGTTATATGTAAAGCATTCCTTTCATCAATATTCATTTACTTCCCCGTTGGAGCGGATTTTATTCCATTACATGGATGATAGTCTTGTCACCAGGTCTGCGGAAGGTCGACGAAGTAAAACTGAAACTCTAGTAAAAGGCAGATAATATCTCTCCTTCTGCCTGTTCTCCCGTTCCTCCGGCTGAATAGTTAATACTCACTTTGCATGTTCTGTAATACTGGGCAAAGGAAAGAAATCCCGTACTCACACCTGTTTTATCTGA
>NC_051412.1:584874-585061 GCF_015228065.2 Penaeus monodon
CAGATATCTTCTCGCTCTCATACCTGTATTTCACCTGGCCCATACGTCGCCTCTGTTTTTCACATTCTTCTTTGTTCCTCTCCCTGAAGCTCTTTCCTTCCTCCTGTATTTTTTCCAATCCCTCACATCCGTCTAGCAAAATGGGTTAACACCAACTCAAATTTGATGATTATGATCTAAACCCCCC
>NC_051412.1:585100-585225 GCF_015228065.2 Penaeus monodon
GTAGTTTTTTTTGAATATTTCCCAGAGCGGAAACGGTATGATTGCGTTTTCAAATCCCACCCTTTTGATGTCTCAGCTCTTTTACGAATACCCCACGGGGATTAATGTAATATAGTCATTTTTCA
>NC_051412.1:585505-585898 GCF_015228065.2 Penaeus monodon
ATGGTATGGTTCTGCATTTCTTTCATCAAATAAATGTCAGGACTGAACAAGGAAATAGATATTTTTACTTTTTCTTTAAAAACGAGAGGGGAATTTAATAAGAAAATTAAAAGGAAAGAAAAGTTATCCCCCGTGTACTTTTTAATTCGGTCCTCCCAAAAACCTGGCCATGTCCGACTATATCAAATTTCTGAAAAAAAAAAAAAACGAAGCAAAGGGGGAACCCCGTGCAAAGCTATGCGAGACAAAAACTTTTTGGGGACGAAAAACAATTTTCTGATATGACTTATAACTGTTTAATTCCCTATTGAAATTGTAGAAGGGGAACATTAAATACCTTCTCTACCCATGTTCTTAAAGTCCTGCTGCGAATGATTTTAAAGCAAAACGGTA
>NC_051412.1:587300-587513 GCF_015228065.2 Penaeus monodon
CTTTCTTAGGGGGTTCCCCCCTTTGGGAACTAAAACCCCATGGAGGGGGGGTACCCCTATCCACCCAAGGACCCCGATGAGTCATTGGGAAGCACAAGAAAACAATCTCAAGCTACTTTTAAAGTTCCGGGAAACCTACAATTTGCCCCAAAACTTTTAGATAATGGGTTTAAAAAGAAAACTTCTTGTCCCCTTTTACAAAATGCCAAAAAT
>NC_051412.1:587702-588054 GCF_015228065.2 Penaeus monodon
TCTTTTTTTTGGGGAAGTGGAATGCTTTCCAAAAAGTTTGTGACGAATTTTGGGGCCCTTCCCGGACAAAAAGCCGAAAAAGTAATTTGGAAAATTTAAAAATTTGCAAAAAAAATTTTGAAAAAAACAACTTTTCCCAGTAATAAAAAGCAAAATTTTTTGGAGGAACCCCAGTCTGGTATTTTTTTCTTTAAAAAATATGAAAAAAAATTTTTTGGCAAGGCCCCTTTTGAAAAGTGACTTTTCAAATTTTTTGGGTCCTTCAAGCCACCTTAACAAAAATTTTTGGAATTAAAAAAAGCTCCTTTTTAAAAATTCTTCCATATTCGAATTTTCACGGGGCTGGGAGGGG
>NC_051412.1:588138-588205 GCF_015228065.2 Penaeus monodon
GGGGGTTTTTTTTCCCTCTACGGCTTTAGGGTCGGACAAGTCATCCATTTTAGATCTTATTGTAATC
>NC_051412.1:591399-591680 GCF_015228065.2 Penaeus monodon
GATATTTAGTCTTTTCGGCTGAGCACACATAGAGTCATTGGTGTAGCAAAACTCACAAAATGTAAAAGGGGGAGTAAATAAACCCCCAAAATTTGGGGTTAAGAACCCTACAAGAAAATGGGTTTTGGGGGTAGAAGCGTAAAATCTTTGATTTTATACCCATAAATTATTTCTCGAGATTCGCCTCTTTTCTTTTTTACAGATCATTTATTTTTTAGCTGTGCAAAGACCACAAATTTTGGATCTTCAGGGGTGTGTGTGGAGTAAATATATCATTTATT
>NC_051412.1:602544-602764 GCF_015228065.2 Penaeus monodon
ACTGGAATTAGATATGAGAAAAATCCACCAAACACGTAGTGGGATTGTGACTAAAATGTCGAGATTATTACTCATATATGACTATGTATAAAATTTCAGGAAAAAAATCATTGCCAATTCACTCTAGGCTTTGAAGTCCTACGATTCGCTAAGTTGCTTTTGAGAGAAAAAAATAGAATGTCTTGTTGGATTTGTTCTGCGCAAAGTCATGGTCATACTT
>NC_051412.1:602939-603270 GCF_015228065.2 Penaeus monodon
TATCTGCGTGTGTAGATTGTCGGCCGAAACATCCCCAAATGGACCATAGAAATGTTCCCTGCGGCCGTTGCTGTTACATAACAAAATATATTTAAGGAAGTCCTTTATTAATTTCAAGCAAAATTAATATATACAAATAGTCAGAATCAAGCCTTTTGAAGTCTTCATACTTTTCTAATAAGGGACCGACAATGACTCAGTCATCAACTCCCAGGCCGAGTGTTCTTTGTGTAGTTTCTAGGCTAGTCGATATAGAAACGGATGGATGATATTCATTCATTGCTCGAGCCATCTGCGCCAGCCCTCCATAGAATTTATTCTTGGAGGGCCG
>NC_051412.1:603502-604021 GCF_015228065.2 Penaeus monodon
TCTTCTACGCTCCTCCGAAATACATTCCACATGAAGATGTCGATTGCCGGGCGTTGACGTCTCCGCTGCTGATCAACACCGATTCCACGTTGTAAAAAAAAAAATCGGAGAGCACAAGAGTGCATAAGCGTGTGCGTTTGTGTTTTTTAGGTGTGTGTGGTCCGTGAACCAAATAGAGAGAGAGAAGGAGGGGGATTGGGGAAGGAGAGAAAGAGAGGGCTTTTCTTTCTTGTCCCCTGCGGAGTCCGCATTAATATCTCACTTTCTTCAATTCCCTATCCAAACTTTTTATTAATGTCTTTATTCTTCCCTTTCCTATTATCTCCTCTAATCGTCGTTTCATACTCTATCATCTTCTTTAGCTCCCTTTCTCTTTTATCCACTTTCATGTGTTCTTGTATCTTATCTCTAGCTTCCTTCTCTTGTGCGTTCTTGTCTTTATGTCTCTCCTTATTCTTTTTTTTTCTAATATTTTTCTTTTCTAATTAATCCTTTTGTATATTATTGGTACTTTGGCAT
>NC_051412.1:604138-604305 GCF_015228065.2 Penaeus monodon
TGACGAGTAAACACAACTACACAACAAAATAAGAGAAAAAGGTAAGTGAGAAATAAAAGTAAAAATAGGTGAGAAGAGTCTAGCTGAAGTCCGTCCCATTAAAAAGCCGCCCTGGGAAACGCATCACCTGCAATAGTATTTGAACTTGACAAAGCTTGACAAAGGCG
>NC_051412.1:606681-607010 GCF_015228065.2 Penaeus monodon
CCAATCACTCAACTTGATTTCGAATAAAACAACCATATACAGGAATTCCAATGAAAAAAAAATCGAAATTTAAAATTAAAGGTGTCACTCAAAAGGGAAAAATATAGCCTCTGCGCTTCTGGACTTCATTAAACGCATGCAGTGTTTCCCTTTCAGATTGGCAACATGGTGTCTATGAATAAATTTGCAACGTACATCAACCGTCCAGAGACAACAACTTTGGATGGACACTATGTGGGGCAACCAAGGAAGCTTTGGTTTTGGGAAATCGACCTAATCGTTCATGAAAATGCAGAGATGGCTCGTGGACCCGGCGATGCTTAATAATA
>NC_051412.1:616111-616188 GCF_015228065.2 Penaeus monodon
TTCCTTGCTGTGGTTTGATGCGTTGGTTCATGTGAAGGTGAAGTTGAAACAAGCAAATTATTTACAATCGAAAAATA
>NC_051412.1:621681-621955 GCF_015228065.2 Penaeus monodon
CCATAATGTAGTTATATGTAAAGCATTCCTTTCATCAATATTCATTTAGCTTCCGCGTTGGAGCGGATTTGATTCCATTACATGGATGACTAGTCTTGTCACCAGGTCTGCGGAAGGTCGACGAAGTAAAACTGAAACTCTAGTAAAAGGCAGATAATATCTCTCCTTCTGCCTGTTCTCCCGTTCCTCCGGCTGAATAGTTAATACTCACTTTGCATGTTCTGTAATACTGGGCAAAGGAAAGAAATCCCGTACTCACACCTGTTTTATCTGA
>NC_051412.1:622032-622395 GCF_015228065.2 Penaeus monodon
CAGATATCTTCTCGCTCTCATACCTGTATTTCACCTTGCCCACTACGTCGCCTCTGTTTTCTCACATTCTTCTTTGTTCCTCTCCCCTGAATGCTCTTTCCTTCCTCCTGTATTTTTTCCAATCCCTCACATCCGTCTAGCAAATGGGTTAACACCAACTCAAATTTTGATGATATATGATCTCAACCCCCGAAAAAAAGAGAAATGACACAGAGAAAATAAGAAGAAGAATAGTTTTTTTTCTGAATATTTGCAGAGCGGCTAATCGGTATGATTGCCTGCTTTCAAATTACCATCCTTTGATGTTCTCATGCTTCATTTACGAATATCCACGGGGACTTAATGTAATATTAGTCACTTTTC
>NC_051412.1:622699-623118 GCF_015228065.2 Penaeus monodon
GCGTATGTGCTTCTGCGATCTTTCTCTCATTCAAATAAATGTCAGGACTGAACAAGCTGAAATAGATATATTTACTTGTTCTCTTCAGAACGAGAGGGAATTAATAAGATCAAAGTTCAAAATCGGATAAGACAAATGTTACTGCCCGTTGTACCTCTTTAATTCGGTCCTACCAGAACCTGGCCATTGTCCGACTATATCAAATTCTGAAAAAAACACAAAACGAAGCGAAGGGAACCCGTGCAAAGCTATGTCGATGACAATAACTTGATTGGGACCGCAAACAATTTTCTGATATGACTTATAACTGATCTGCACTTACCTATTGAAATTTGTATGAAGGGAACATTAAATACCTCTCGTCTATCCAGTGTTCTTAAAGTCCTGCATGCGAAGTGATAATAAAGCAAAACGGTATT
>NC_051412.1:624925-626023 GCF_015228065.2 Penaeus monodon
AACTGCCATCCGAACAGGGACCGTTCTGATATACATATTCGTTTGGTTGATGAGATATTAGGTTTATAATTAAAATTTATAATCATGACTTCGCTAAGTGAATTGATGAAGTTCGGAAAAGAACTAGGGTTAGCGGCAGAGAACTTGCAAGAATTCGTAAGAGAAGAGCAAAGCAAAGAGCGTGAAACGTTCACATTAGAGCACAAAGAAAGAGAGGTAAAGGCTGATGTTTTTAAACCAGCACTTCCGAAACTACCTGTGTTCAACGAGGCTAATGACAGTATAGACGCGTATATACTCCGGTTCGAGAGACTAGCAACAAGCGCCGGATGGGACCGGGGCGTTTGGGCGGTTAGGTTAGCCTCCTTGTTGCAAGGGAAAGCGCTCGAGACGTACCAGCATCTCTTGCCAGTGGAAGCGCGCGACTTCGAGCGAGTGAAAGAAGCGCTGCTCAGGTGCTTCCAATGCACGGCCGAGGACTATAGGCTAAGATTCCCTAATTCGAAATTCCACAAAAATGAGACCACTTCGCAATTTGCGAATAGACTAAAGAACAATTTAACAAGATGGGTCGAACTTGCAGGATGTGAATAAACCTATGTTGATGTATTTGATCTTATGCCCACTGAACAATCCTTGAATGCGTGCGATAAAAGCATGGTGCTATTTTTAAAGGAGCATGATTTTAAAATATTTAATGGGATGATAAAATATATAGGTATATATGGAAGCACATGTAAATTATGGTAGGAAAGATAGGGAGGGTCATGAGAGGAACACGACAGGTCATGGGAGTGCGAGTGCAAGTAGCAGCTCTGCGTCAGGAGTGAATAGGGGCGAGGAAAGGATGAAAGGCGGAACGCGTGCTTGTTTCGTGTATGGACGAGGTAATCACCTTGCCAAGGATTGCTATAATAGATTGGAAGGATCAAAGTACAAAGATTGTAAGATAATCAAATCGGATGTTGAAAAAGCGGTAATGGCTAATCATGGTGATAAATTGATGACTGCAAGAGGTCAAGTAGAAGGTGTAAGTGTTGACGTGTTTCGTGATACTGGATGTACGACAGTGCTAATGAAAGATAGTTTGGTGCCTAA
>NC_051412.1:628270-628764 GCF_015228065.2 Penaeus monodon
GTAGATGAATGTTTATATTTGTCTGTATAATATTTATAGATTCAAAAAATGTAATCTGTAATCATATCAATGAAGTGGACGGGAAAGAAAATCACTCGTGAAAAAATGGGCACATTATTAGTGGTGCTACTTCCGATAAACAAACATTAGAGAATGGAATGAGTGGTAACTTGAGAGATCCAAGGCAAGGAAAAGGTCTTGCTACTCTTGCCTAATAGAGAGGGTTGTAGGCTTAGTCTCGTGCTTGACTAAAGGCACCTACATTTGTCTACATATCCTTCTCCCACGAATCCTCGGTAAGCGAATTATTGTAATGCTAAAGTGCCATAAATTTGTACACATAATAAATGCGAGATAAACCAGTGCAAAATTAATACGCACTTATATAATGCTTTTAGGGACCTAGGGCGCCGCCTATCATCGAAACAAAGTACCGGCAGAGAGGCGTGCGTGGACGGGTGCGAGTGTGGGGCATGTGCATGGGCAAATACAGT
>NC_051412.1:628946-629741 GCF_015228065.2 Penaeus monodon
TAATTGAGAGTGCGAACTATAAGTGCCTAACCGTGCGCAGCGTTGCGTAGTGACTATGTCTGACGTGACCTGTTTTCACCCCCCGTGTTACTAATGTGTTTTCACCCCTCCCCGTATTACTAGTGTGTTTTCATCCCTCCCCGTGTTACTGGTGTATTTTCACCCCCCCCCGTGTTGCTAGTGTGTTTTCACCTCCCTGTGTTACTAGTGTGTTTTCACCCCTGTGTTACTAGTGTTTTCACCCCTGTGTTACTAGTGTTTTCACCCCTGTGTTACTAGTGTGTTTTCTTCCCCGTATTACTAGTGCGTTTTGTTATTAGTGTGTTTTCAGCCCCCTTGTTACAAGTGTGTTTTCACCGCCTTCCCCCTGTTACTAGTGTGTTTTCACCTTCCGTGTTTCCAGACCCCTCCCCCCAGCGTTACTAGTGTTCTTTTCACCGCCCGTTACTAGTGTGTTTTCACCCCCCCCCCCCTTGTTACTAGAGTTTTCATCCCACCCCCTCGTGTTACTAGTGTGTTTTCACCCCTTCTTGTTACTAGTGTGTTTTCACCCCTCCCCCCCCGTGTTAATAGTGTGTTTACATCCCCTTCCCGTGTTACTCGTGTGTCCCCCCCCCCTGTTACTAGTGTGTTTTCATCCTATCTCTGTGTTACTAGTGTGCTTTCAGCCCCCGTGTTACTAGTGTGCCCCCCCCCCCCCCCGTGTGACTAGTGTGCTTTCAGCCCCCGTGTTACTAGTGTGTTTTTACCTGAATCTCCTAAAACATCGGGAAGAGTTATTCACCATATGAGCTT
>NC_051412.1:632068-632164 GCF_015228065.2 Penaeus monodon
GTGATAATTAATTATCCATAAAAGGTTGAAGAAATGAGATAACGCCAATATTTGCCATTTTTAAATATTTGTTTATTTTAACCCGTGCTTGCAGCT
>NC_051412.1:632246-632331 GCF_015228065.2 Penaeus monodon
CAGAGGGAATTTGTGAATGGTTGGACTTTTTGCCTAAGTAATGGGAAATACCGGGGAATGGGACTGTCTCGATTCCGTCTCATGT
>NC_051412.1:632364-632439 GCF_015228065.2 Penaeus monodon
CTGATTTATGAATAGAAGAAGGGAGGGTTATAATTAGCCTTGACTTGACTTGAAACTTGGGTTTAGTTAGTGGGT
>NC_051412.1:632595-632667 GCF_015228065.2 Penaeus monodon
TTCAGTCCACCCAACGTGTCTCAAGACCGTTAAGCCATGCTACTCAAATTAAATTTAGGTAGTGAATAATGA
>NC_051412.1:632834-632937 GCF_015228065.2 Penaeus monodon
TGAATAGGGCTTTCTTGGGGTTTCCTTAAAATTTAAAGCCTCGAGACGATATTATCATGTATATTATAATTGATCTTGACAAATTATCATCAATAAGGAATTA
>NC_051412.1:633984-634332 GCF_015228065.2 Penaeus monodon
CCCCCCACAACAAAAAAAAAAAACACAAATGACATTAGTTAATGATCATTAACGTACCTCTTCCTCATGATGTCATCGACGCGGATAGCTGCAATAAAGGATCCTCAAGCTTTGTTACTCGAAAAGCCTGTCGCGATGGGGGGAACCGTAGGTGGCGCTTGCTCTTCGAAAGTGAATTCGGTTAGTTCTTCCAGAGTCCTCTTCCCTCTCGGATTTTCCTTGGGCTTGTAGACCAGCAAAGAAACGCTTTCCACCACGGGAACGCCAACGACAGGACTGCCGCTCTCATCGGTTTGTCGAAAAGGACACGAAGCCTGTTAAGAAATTGAGGGTGATGAATATTCAAGC
>NC_051412.1:641363-642695 GCF_015228065.2 Penaeus monodon
AGACACACATGCACATATGCACTGTAGATTATAAGTATAAAAAAAAGGACATACTCACCTTTCGCAGTAGCTTTGGTATAACCTGCGTGAGCTCCTGTCTAAGGTTTGTGTTGAGCCAGCCATAGAGCACAGGGTTGATGCAGGCGGAACTCATGGCAACGGCATGACAGGAACCAAAGACCATGTAGAAATACTCTGGTTCACTAAAACCTGGATAGTTGAAGTCAGCGAGCAGGTTGACGACATGCCACGGTAACCAGCAGATGGCAAAGGTGACAGCAATAGATGTAAGTAGGACAGTGGTCCTTCTGTTGCGTTCAATTTCACGCTGGGCTCGCCGGGCATCCCGTTGTGACATCTGATGAGTGCTCAGGTATTTCTGGATGCGTCCATGTACGAAGCTCAGCACCACAATGGGGATGATATATTGCATGATGATGAGGGTCATGTTCCATGCATACTTGACTACTGGTGACGACCACGATTCCACACACCTCTCGATCAGAATGTAGTCTTTGATCTCCACACGGTCCACAAAGTAGTAAGCAAAAAGTGGCAGCGGAAATAGCAAAGATACGACCCAGATCGCTGCCACTGACCATGGTACATATGCTCGCGCATCCCTGTTTCGCTGCACACACACAATAGTTAGATAGCGGTCTGCCGCAATGGCCACAATCGTTGCCGTCGATACCAGTATGTTCGTGCATTGCAAGACAGGCACTAACTTGCAAATGAAGTTGCCGAGGCTCCATTTTTTATGCAACAGGTTCACTAATGTGAAGGGCATACACACCAGACACATGCTGACGTCGGACACAGTAAGGTTGACGATGTAAACGTTCCTTGCTGTTCGGAGCTCTGGACGGTGACCAATAACGAAGGCCACAATGAGATTGCCGAGGATCCCGACAGTTATGAGAAGTGTGTACACAATAATGAGGGACACCTTAGCAGTAGTACCGAGATAACTCTTCTGGTTGGTCTCCTGCAAGATGCTCATGATCACGGACCATGAGAGGGTCTGGTTAGCGCCAGTAGGAAGCACGGAGCTCTTCAAGAAGGACTCCAACTGGTCATTCATCTCATCGTCTAAGCTGGTTCCCGGGTCCACACGCCCCCCCAACATCTTGAATTCGTTGGACTGAAATGGACACAGACTTCCTGAACATAGTCCAGGCTCAGGAGTGAAGGATATGTTTTCCATGGTTTATTACACTTTTTTAGTACACTTTTATTACACTTTTTTTTAGGTGCGAAGAGGTAGCTGGTGGAAGAGAGTGAAGCAGATTTCAGGTACACAGTAAATCAGTCAAAGGTTTTTCATATTTC
>NC_051412.1:642714-643366 GCF_015228065.2 Penaeus monodon
TGTTTCTTCATTGTATCAAATCTCAAAAATGGTCAAAGCACCGGAGTTACACTTTTCAGCACCTTGAGGTTGACAGTTGACTGTTCTATCTTACACACCACTCGAACTGTAATTTAACAGTAAAGGTATGGTGCTTCTAAGCTTGAAAAAATCCTCAAATTTCTTCACTGCTTTGCTATGAAATAAATCTAGGAAGTTGGTGAAGGTTCTTTCGAAGTCTTGGTTAATTGAAAAGTAGAGTTCGTGCAAATTTCATTTTCATATTTTTCACAAGCGGTACAAACTTTCGCCATGATTTCCTTCGCTGGAGAAGGGATCGTCTGTCGGAGCTCATGACATCTGAAAGAAAAAAAAAGAGATCGTTAGTGGAAATAATAACATATTCATGTTATTTAGAAAGGAAGGTAAATTAGAGGGAATGCGGAACTCTTACTAGTTTTACCAGTTTTACCATAACAAGAATTTCTTTACATCACTGACTGATGCTGTATTGTAAACATTTAATATCGATTATATCATTTTCCCATTTCTTTTATGGAAATATAATGATGGTCATTGATGGTCATTGTAAACCTAAATGGGAAGCAAAGAAATAAAACAAGACGTAAATTTACAATAGTGATGATTTAGTCATATATTGTATGTTATACAT
>NC_051412.1:643406-644026 GCF_015228065.2 Penaeus monodon
ATTCATTCTTCGTACATTTGTTCTTTATGTGATCATCGAAGAAAAAATAGAAAAATACACATGTCAGGTATTGCACATAATCTCTATTCAACTTTCATTTCCTTCGTATCCTATTCCTGATCTTATTCAAATAACGCCAGTACAGCTGAACAGAAGAGAAGCCAAAGACAGAAAGCTATTACAAAATCTCCAAACTTTTCATTACTTGAAAGTTTGAGGCGATGGGATCTACACTGGCCATTTCGAATACACTAGTGTTAGCCTTATTCATTTTTATCACTGTTAACATGATAATAATAACTGTCACGATGTCTTAAATTTTCATTTTACCCTGATTACCGAAACTTACTATAACATTTTACAACTTCTAAGAAATTCATTATGGGCTGAGGAATGAATCATTCTATGATCAGCAGTGCAAAGGTTCTAATTATGTTGATATTCACATTAAATATTTGTCAGCTAACTCTTTTCATTTTAATAATGCTATCTCAGATAATAATCTAAACAAATATGAGTTCTTATCACTTAAAGAGATTATCACTAAGCTTGACAAAGGTAATTAAAATATTTTATTTGAAAAACATGTTAAGAAAATTAATGTTGTTTTTAACCATGAT
>NC_051412.1:644049-644433 GCF_015228065.2 Penaeus monodon
TAAGGGTATTCTGTTCCTTTAGTCCTAGTCAATTAATATTATCTTCACTTTTAGTTCTGTCAGAAGTTTGGTGATATTACCTTATCTAATTCTTGTTCCATTGCCTTGTTTTAAGTTTTCAAGTTTGTAAAATTGATCCAACTTAGATTTTTTGTTTTTATTTTATAGTAATGATTAAATTCGACTTTCTCCCAATAGACTGGCTTGCAAATGCTAAATTATCCGAAACGTCGCCTAATAAATATGATAGCCATTGTCTTCTTGTTTATCTTCTCAATAACAATAATGATAATTATGAATTGGAACATACCTATAAAGCATAATTAACATATATGGAGAAAAAAAGAATCTGCGTGCGTTGGTGCATCGCCAGGAAGTCATTGT
>NC_051412.1:644465-644563 GCF_015228065.2 Penaeus monodon
TGCGCTGCAACGAGAGAATAACTAGTAACGTCTTTGTACGTGTATTTGTCGTTTAAGTAATCCTCACCTGCTCCGAAAAAAGAGATCGAATGTGGAGC
>NC_051412.1:650538-650935 GCF_015228065.2 Penaeus monodon
CCTCCAGTTACGTTCTCGCAACCTGGCCGACACACGCATTCTTGGATTAAACACGGACAACACTAATAACACAGAACACTCATACAGTGAACACGCCCCCACACCCACGACGGCAACAAGACGCATGTACGAACTTACAGCCGACACCGCACCACCCTCACCCTCGCCTGCATACTCCCCTCCGTCCCCGTCATCTCTTTTCCATACGGCACCTGCATCCTCCCTTACCGACCGACTTCGAACTAACCTCCTCAACATGTCCTCCTTGGTTAACCCTATCGAGACAATAACTAAATTCAACGGAATGATTTATCCCCCCCTCCCAACTTTTCCTCGAAACTGAAAACTATATGAGTTGGAGAGAACCAACACTTGACCGCAATTCACCTGAATTCTC
>NC_051412.1:654878-655214 GCF_015228065.2 Penaeus monodon
CCTTTAATTTTCGCTCGTTTTTTCAGAGGAAAAGAACAAATCATTTTTTCGTTGCTGAATATACATCACGCAGAAGGCCATTTATCATTCAGAATAACATAATAGGGAAACATGAGATCAAGTATCATGAATTAAAAGTTCTACTTTTTATTTCATACTTTGGTAAAAAAAATATAAATGTATAAATCTTGCGAAGATAAATACGCTCAGAAAAGTTTAGAAGGTATCTTTGAAGTTTCCGAAGGTTGAGACTCTGAAGTCTCTTTTTTGCATCATTAAAAACGTGCGCTTTTTCCACCAGTAAGAACTTTTATTTAATAGTGTAGTAAATCGTGT
>NC_051412.1:655288-655548 GCF_015228065.2 Penaeus monodon
GTAGTAATGTTCCTGCACATTGTTATTTTTTTCCACCATACTTTGAGTTTTGTCTATCGTTACTATTACTTCTTCCTTTTTCGTTTGCACTTTTTTTTTTTTGCTTCTTAGTTTTCCATTACATGTAGCTATATTTTTTCCTACATTTGCTTCTTCTGAATCATCATTATTTTAGTTTTTTCCTACTTCTTTTGCCTCTCTGTTATTGCTATCTTAGTACTTATTGCTGTTTCTTTTCTATATTTTTTATGCTTTTTCCT
>NC_051412.1:657366-658118 GCF_015228065.2 Penaeus monodon
GAAAAAGGTTTAAAGGGGAAGGAATACTCTGACTATGCTTACAGAACAATGTCCTAACCTTTGGCAAAGAATCACATGAACTCCAGTTGACTGTGTTAAGAAACCTTCATATTTATAGTTTATGATGTCATTACTGACTATAAAATACGCAACAGCCACTGTAGGAACATGAAAATGAAGTTATATAAACAAAGTGGTTACAATTCAGTTGTTGATTACTCCAAGGTGAATATGTTGATTCTTTGTAAAGTGCAAATAAAAGAATATAAACTATTCAAATAACTGTAGTGATAGGCAAGAGCCATCTTCTATTTCATTTTAGCTGATTAATAAATATATTCGGAAAATGCTGATATATTTTTTACTAGATTGTCCTTTGTTTTGTACTATATTTAGGCTTATATGTTTTAAATGTTTCTGATTTTTTTTTCTACTGAAATATGACTTTTTGTCAAATGTCTTTTTCCCGACGCCGATGGTGATCACATGAGTCGTATTTCGTCGGCTTCGTATTGTAATTTTAAAAACAATTAACACAGTCATGTTTCATCCATATAACTACGATCGAGGGTTTTAGGTTTAAGTCTGGGATTCCTTTTTAGTGGCAGAAGCAGAAAATAATTTAAAATATTTTTAAATAGAACTTGGAGGGAAAGCTAACATAGCCAAAAAACTAAACTTTGCTCGAACCTCTGCCTTAGTTATACTTCCCAGCGGACGAGCAGCTGGTCCTCTTCGGCGCCTCCTTTAAT
>NC_051412.1:658260-658714 GCF_015228065.2 Penaeus monodon
AAATATTTTATATAATGCCAATTTTGAGTTACTTCAGAACAATAACTTCTCCAGTGTAGGTTATTTGTTTTTTGAGATACAAATAAAGTTGATGAAATTTTTATGTTCCCAACGCTTTGGCAGCCAATGATTTAAAAACAATATCGTTTCCAATGGCGGCAAATGTGTCCCTTGTAGAATGTATAATCGATGATTTGTATTTGGTATTTGGAAGATACATTTCTACAATTTCTTTACATATCATACGCCTGGTCGCGTGTAATTGCTTAAAACAATTTGATGCAATACGATTGGCTATGGTGGTTCTTATGTTATGATCATGCGCTGTACAATAAAAGCCACCTCTTGCCCACAGACGGGGGGAGAGGGGGCATAGCTTTATGCAATGTATGAGTTTCGAAACTTAATAGATTAATACACTTGTATTGATGTAACCTTTTAGGAAAGGTAGCCC
>NC_051412.1:658745-659155 GCF_015228065.2 Penaeus monodon
GCTTTCTGTTGTCCTTATTTGTGTCCGAAATGAAATTGTAACAATAAATGAAAAGGCGTCATTGCGTCAGTATTTTGTTTACATATGCGTAGGATAGGCTATCTCACTCTTACAATTCTGTATCAAATATATTTCATAGATGTTTTTACTCTATCGTCTCCATATGTTGTGTGTCTTATGCGTGGAGGCTGAATGAAACATGACCTAAACATTTTAGTCTGCACAAGTTTCAAAATATTTTTAGACATCATATGTCGTCAAGCTGTTTAGCGGGAATGGCAAAATGTGTTCAAGGCTACGGTGTTCATATTGATCATTGTCTATCAAAAAGTTATAATAATACTTGTTATTGGAAACAAAAATCTAAATAGTATGATAAACTTTTTAATTTTTACCATTATTGATTGAGT
>NC_051412.1:659185-659551 GCF_015228065.2 Penaeus monodon
TTACTGCCCACATCACAACACAAGAAAGCACATGCTCAATTCTATTAACAATCAGTTTGTTAAATGAAAACGTGTAAAAAATCAATAACAAATAGACTGAAATCGTCTATACTTATAAATTAGAACCCGTTATAGTGTTAGGATGCTGTCTACTATGTTCATATACAAAACAAATATATTGCATAAGTTCTATCATAACAATAGAAACAATAGAAAATTCGAATAGATTATGACTCGATTATAAAGAGATGATCAAATAAAGCCTTAATCCACAAGAAAGAAAAAAATACGCCCGAAGCTCGCCTATTTACCAACATGTTTCCATGGCGACAAAGGCTGACATGCTCTACTTCAAGTTAGGGTCCT
>NC_051412.1:660213-660592 GCF_015228065.2 Penaeus monodon
AATTTAGGTGGTGGTGCTACGCGACTGTCAGCGTGGGCCAGGCTTAAGAGGTGCTCTTTCACGGTTGTCAACTTTCCGACGTACCTTGATCTACCAAACCTGTCAAATATTCACAGTCGTGGCCATCAATATTGCTATTCATCGAAAAAAAAAATCCCCTAAGGTTGAAGACGAGAAATTAACTAATTTGTGCTAAACGAAAGGGAAAAACTGGTGAACGAGGGAAATGAAGAATAGGACTGAGCTGGCGATGTGAAAAGAGTGATATGATAGATATAGTCAAGATCTAAATAATAACCTATTAAGACCTTAGAGATAGTAACATGAACCGGGGCCCACATTTACTAATCTACCTGCTGAGTAAAGTTCGAGAAAGATA
>NC_051412.1:661202-661525 GCF_015228065.2 Penaeus monodon
GGTCGCGGCAAATCTGATCAGCTCTCCGCTTTTTGCCTCTGTATCACTTGGACTTTCTTTGTGTGCGTCAAGGCATGGTGTGCATCAGAACTAGAAGTGCTGTGTTAGGGAAACGCTGGGGAAATGTGGATCATGTGCTAGCTCATGTGAGAAATTTACTGCCATGACAATGAGCTTAGTTATTTGTGCTTCTTTAGTAAACTGGCTTAAAACTCAGATGCAACCACGTACATGCTTGAGTCAATTTCAAATATATATTGTCCTTTCACAACAACTAATTTCATGGTATTTTTTAAAAAGGCTTTCCATAGATGCATTTTCAG
>NC_051412.1:661826-662160 GCF_015228065.2 Penaeus monodon
GCACATGGGTGGACATCTTAACATCCTTCAGTAACCTATATTTTACTCAAACACCAAATATATTAATATAAATGTTTTGCAGCATTGGTAAACAAAAATAACATAAGCAAAACCTGTTATTGACACTAACTTGTTCGATGTCCCCTTTAACACGCTAACGATGAAAAAATACTGGGTATGGTTTGCACAAGAAAGTTAAAGCCAGTGTTGGTGATTCCTGACAAACACGGTTGCCGGTTGTAGCTTTCATTATCACCTTCACTTGTCGCCCGTATTTAGGCCGGAGGGTATGTCCGCTCATCGGAGCACGCATTTATCCCTATTTTTTTCTTGT
>NC_051412.1:663824-663914 GCF_015228065.2 Penaeus monodon
ATTAATAAGAAAAATAGATAAATAGTTGGATGGTTGTCAAATGACTGGTTTTTTCAAGGTAAGGAAAGAAGGAATCCATCAACAGTTACA
>NC_051412.1:664146-664389 GCF_015228065.2 Penaeus monodon
CCACGTATAACCTTTCCTTAAAACTGGAGAAATGTAGTTTTTTCCAAGAAGAGGTTAAGTAGTGTGGATATGTTATTTCCAATAAGTGTGTCAGACCACAAGAGAAAAAAATAATCACTAAGGAAGTTCCCAACTCAGTAGTTCTAAAAGAACTTTGTTTTGCAAATTATTACTGCAAATACATCTTGAAATTTGTACAAGTAGTTTACCCATTGACTGATATGACAAAGGGTTCTTGTAAAA
>NC_051412.1:664517-664646 GCF_015228065.2 Penaeus monodon
CGAGGTACCTTCAATAATTTTTTTTCGTAAAGACATTTTTTTTTCTCGGAGAAGCATGAAACTCTAGTCCCTTTCAAAGTACTCCCCTCCAGCTATAATGCACCTGTTGAATCGTTCCAACAATTTCTG
>NC_051412.1:665178-665271 GCF_015228065.2 Penaeus monodon
GCTGTCGCTAACACGTCTTTCCTTCCATTGACACTCGACGGTCCTCATCCATAAATGTATGGATTTTCCCCACCAGCTCCGGTATTCTGACTT
>NC_051412.1:665552-665642 GCF_015228065.2 Penaeus monodon
ATGGTGTGTTATCTCATTAGACACATGGTAACGCTATATCAAAATTACAAGAGTGTGGGATGATTATAACTGCCCCTACAAAAAAAGTCT
>NC_051412.1:669846-669981 GCF_015228065.2 Penaeus monodon
CCTTCTTAATCTACAACTCTCCCCGCGAACATCCAACGATATCTCTCGATCCCGCGGATTTGTCGCTCAATGGTCCCGCCTTCGTTCGTGTGCGGTTTTAAGTTTTTTGTTTTTTTTACGTGCGTCTTTGGTTCA
>NC_051412.1:670538-670627 GCF_015228065.2 Penaeus monodon
AAGAAAACATGTCATTTAGTGATATCTTGCGATTTCCTTTTAATGGTTTTACTTCTATTTACTATTTTTATTCACTGTCCCCCCAGGAC
>NC_051412.1:670717-670867 GCF_015228065.2 Penaeus monodon
ACGTTCCTTCGAGATGCACATTCAGTGCTTCTACGCCGCCGTGTTTTAGAGATTTTTAAAATATTATTTAAAGGTCTTTTACTTAAGGATCATCTAGGACTCTCTTTTTTCAGTAGTTAATGCAAGCCTTTAGCTTAGCACTTCATTTTG
>NC_051412.1:671006-671193 GCF_015228065.2 Penaeus monodon
ACATTAAGTGGATACACACTGGAACTTGCCACCAAGTAGTTCTCATGCAGAATTCTCTCCCCCCTTCCACGTTACCACACCTCCAGGGGGATCTGTACACGAGGGGATATTTCAGGTACAGACTTGTGTCTCTTACTACTAGCGAGTCAATAGTGCGGGACCCTGGCCACGGATGCCCTTAGTTGAT
>NC_051412.1:677124-677466 GCF_015228065.2 Penaeus monodon
ACAAGCCGTTCTGGTTTCCCGGTAAGCTCATCTCTATCACGTGGTTGAACGGCGTAATGATTAATTAGACAGTGAAGCACTCGCGTGAGAATATCATTACTGTGTCGGACGGGACAACCCAAGCTCTCGAGCGGAAAATTGATGAAGGGCCCCCCCATGCCCCATTACCCCCTTATCCCCCTCACTTCCCTGCCCCCTCCAGTTACGGCATTGCTCCCCTTGCTCGCTCCCTCGCCTACTGTGCCTCGCCCACCCTTTCTTTACCTTTTATCCTCATTTTTATTTTGTTACCTGTCTCCATTACTATGCCCCCCTCCCTTCCCCCCTCTCTCTTCGTCCTCC
>NC_051412.1:683532-683789 GCF_015228065.2 Penaeus monodon
TAACCTTAAGGGACTAGGATTTTATTTAGTGCATTCAGATAAAACAGTACAATGAAAGGTCTGCTGTCAAAATAACAATGTTTAAATGGAAATGACATTCCTGGTATTCATATCGTGATCGAATGATCGAATACTTAAACATACTGCTTACAACTTTCACTCGTTAAATGATAAATACCTCCATAAAATTTATTAATGACAGTCACAAAATAAAATAAGAACTAATAGAAAATATGAAGTCATTGTCTTTTGCCTAT
>NC_051412.1:683819-683945 GCF_015228065.2 Penaeus monodon
CACTGATTACCGTTTTGATTTTATAGTTGGAAGAACGACAAAAAATATTATCTTTACATGTTTATTCGTTGAATCCGTGTAGCATATAATCATGTTATCTGTAATTTAGTCGTTATTGAGCAAAGT
>NC_051412.1:683988-684059 GCF_015228065.2 Penaeus monodon
GCACGCGGGAAAACGCGATACGATATTTTCCCGCGAAAACGTTATCCCGCTCAAAATGCTATATGCTTATT
>NC_051412.1:684124-684593 GCF_015228065.2 Penaeus monodon
CCTCCCACTTTTCCATAACATTGACGCACGGATAAACGGGCGTGAAGGTAGCGCACTTATCAACTGATGTATAATGAGATTTGCACGAAATATGTTTATTTACACAACCATTTCATAACTGAAAAAGGAGGGCAAATAAATATATAAGGAACATTTGTTTTCGCTGTTCCAACAGCCACATACTTAGATTAAATGGTAATCAACTTTATGAATAAGGAGGAGGATATGTAGGCGAAAATAATCATGTGGTATAATTAAACGCTTTTATTTATTTAATTTCTTAATTTTCATGATTTTATCAATATATTAGAACAGTCATCCTTTAACGTGTGCAAACTGTAAGGGTATAGCTAAGGGAATTAACATTCGAATGATATTAAGCGATGAAAAGTCTGGGTTTATTCATGTTTTTCTATATATTGCATTTTAATCATAATTGTTTATTTAACAACAGGGTTTATATTGTTGA
>NC_051412.1:684749-684924 GCF_015228065.2 Penaeus monodon
TCCCTTCCCCTCTATAAGTCGAAATGTGTCCTCTGCAAAGGGTTCGTCGAAACTGCAAATGATCAAAGGTGATTGGCTGGTGAGATTTGAAATCATGTCCCGCGCTATAGCTCACCTACAATTGAACCTGCTTTTGCTTTTGTGTCAATGTAAATCAGAAACTCTCTCTCTCTCT
>NC_051412.1:684979-685215 GCF_015228065.2 Penaeus monodon
TTTTATAATATTTTATGTAGGGTTTTGGGGTTATATCCCAATATATATATAAATATAGTATATATAGAAAAGATATAAAAATTAATAAAATTTTAAAGGGATGTATGTTTTTGGGGTTAAAATAATAATTATTATATTTTAATGAATATAGCTATTATATATATATAAATAATATTTTTAATAAAAAAAATTAAAATATTAGGGAAATGTATTTTGGGGTTTAATAAAATTAAATA
>NC_051412.1:688275-688370 GCF_015228065.2 Penaeus monodon
AATCCCCGCCTTCTCCCTTATGCCGGCCACCCCCGACCCTGACGTGACCCCCCCTTTTGCTTCCGTCTTTCTGTCCCACCCCCCCATGTTACCAT
>NC_051412.1:692050-692444 GCF_015228065.2 Penaeus monodon
AAAAAGCCGTTCGGGTTTTCCCCGGTAAGCTAAATCTCTTCCGGGGTTTTGAACGGCAAGAAAGATTAATTAGCAGTAAAAGGGCACTCGCGGAGAAATCATTACTGTTTTCGGAGGGGGAAAACCCCAAGCCCTCGAGCGGGAAAATTGATAAAAAAGGGCCCCCCCCCATCCCCCAAATTTACCCCCTTTTTCCCCCTAAATTCCCTCCCCCTCCAGTTAGGGCATTGCCCCCCTTTTGTCCCCCCCCTCCCCCTACGGGCCCGCCCCCCCCTTTTTTTTTCCCTTTATCCTCATTTTTATTTTTTTACCTGTCTCCTTACTAGGCCCCCCCCCCTTTCCCCCCCTTCCTCTTGGCCCTCCACTCCCCTTACTTTTCCCGCCTCTTTTCAAA
>NC_051412.1:694242-694330 GCF_015228065.2 Penaeus monodon
ACGAGAAAAGGGATTTTTTTTAAAACCGTGGGGGTCCATTTGAATAGAAAAAACATCATCTTTTCCCCGGGGAAATTGTGACGCACCC
>NC_051412.1:695953-696057 GCF_015228065.2 Penaeus monodon
TTTATTGTGTGTGTATAAAAGGGAAATTTATAATATGAACATAAAACCCATATAATGTAACATAAAGTTGAATTGATATATCTGTACAAACCCCAAAAAACCCC
>NC_051412.1:697088-697153 GCF_015228065.2 Penaeus monodon
TCTGGTGTGTGTGGGGGTGTGTAAATTTTAAATAATACACTATTTCCCACACACCCCACAGGGAA
>NC_051412.1:699523-699648 GCF_015228065.2 Penaeus monodon
GCCCAAAATTTGAAGCAAAAATGAGGGTGAGCAGGAGAAAAAGGTGCCAAGAGGGGAAAGGGGACACACTTCCCACCCATCAACACACAAGTGTAATTTCCAAAAACGACCGTTGTTTTTTCAAT
>NC_051412.1:700194-700445 GCF_015228065.2 Penaeus monodon
AAGTAAGCTAACCGAAAAAAACCCGCGGGATGCAACCCTTTAAAGGGACTAGGATTTTTTGGGTGCTTTCAGTTTAAAACATTTACAAGGGAAAGGTCTGCTGTCAAAAAAAAACAATGTTTAAATAAAAAAAAAATAAACATTCCTGGTTTTCATATCTTGACGAATGACGAATACTTAAACTTTACTGCTTAAAAACTTTCAATCTTTTAAAGATAAATCCCCCCAAAAAATTTATTAATGACAGTCAC
>NC_051412.1:700476-700660 GCF_015228065.2 Penaeus monodon
TAGGGAAGTCATTGTTTTTCCCTTTATATTTGATTTTCCTTTGCATATCATTTACACATGATTACCTTTTTTGGATTTTTTTTATTTGAAAAAAACGACAAAAAATAATCTTTACATTTTTATTCTTTTAAACCCCGTGAGCAATAATCATTTTATCGTAATTTAGTCGTTATTGACCCAAAGT
>NC_051412.1:700703-700774 GCF_015228065.2 Penaeus monodon
GCCCCGGGGGAAAACGCGATACGAATTTTCCGGGGAAAACGTTACCCCGCTAAAAAATGTTTTGCTTTTTT
>NC_051412.1:700850-701393 GCF_015228065.2 Penaeus monodon
CCACTTTTCCAAAATTTGACGCAGGGAAATTAAAGGGCTTTGAAGGTAGCGCATTATAAAATGATGTATAATGAGTTTCCCAAAAAATATGTTTTTACACAACCATTTTAAACTGAAAAAGGAGGGCAAAAAAAACTAAAAAGGGAAAACATTTTTTCGCTGTTCCAACGGGCCACAAAATTAGTTTAAAAATGGAAAATAAAACTTTAGAATAAGGAGGAGGTTTATGTAGGCGAAAAAATCATGGGGTTTTATAAGTAAAGGGCTTTTTTTATTTAATTTTTTAAATTTTTCATGTTTTAAAATTTAAAAATTTTTTTTTTTAAAAAATTAAAACAGTCACCCTTTTTAAATTTGTAAAAAAACGTAAGGGTTTTTGGGCTAAGGGAATTAACATTCAAAGATTTTTAAAGCGATAAAAAGTCGGGGGTTTATTCATTTTTCTATAATTGCTTTTTTTAATCATAATGTTTTTTTAAAACAAGGGGGTTTTTATTTTTAAAAATAAATTTGCATTCGATAAATTTTAAAGTTAAAAAATTT
>NC_051412.1:701484-701680 GCF_015228065.2 Penaeus monodon
TTTCCTTTTCCTTTTTGGACTTCTTCATCCCTTCCCCTCTAAAAGTGGGGAAAGGGGGTCCTCTGAAAAGGGGTTTTTTTCAAAACTGAAAAGGTTTCAAAGGTGTTTGGGGCTGGTGAGATTTGAAATCATGTCCCGCGCTATAGTCACCAAAAATTTAAAACCTGTTTTGCTTTTTTTGTCAAGTAAACAGAAA
>NC_051412.1:702176-702296 GCF_015228065.2 Penaeus monodon
TTTTGGTTGTGTAGGTGGCCTGCCACCTTTTCCCAAAATTTTTACCGGGCCCTTTTGAAAATTTTGAATTTCCCAATTAGAGTGATAACATTTTTCTCCGTCGTGATGTATGGAGCATTC
>NC_051412.1:702724-702818 GCF_015228065.2 Penaeus monodon
TTTTTTTAAAAATTTTTTTTTATATCTCCCATTTTTTACAATTTTGCAATGAACATTTAATGAACTTATTTTACTACGATACTATGATGATAAA
>NC_051412.1:703512-703586 GCF_015228065.2 Penaeus monodon
ACTTTTGGAAAATAATAAAACAAAAAACCAAACCCCTTTCTTTCCATTTTTTTACCCTTTCTTTTTAAAAAAAA
>NC_051412.1:703916-704861 GCF_015228065.2 Penaeus monodon
GAACCCTCTGAGTAGTTATGTTTAAAGGGAAATTTAATTAATTACAAAACAAAACAGGGGTCATATTGAAAACCTTCACTTTGGGCCCCAAAAAATTTTCAAAATACAACCCCAAAAAAAACATGCGTAGTCTTTCATGAGAGAAAATGAAAGAAAAAAAGGTGGCAGAACAGAACACTTAAGTAAAAATTAATTAAAAAATTTCAGACGAAATCCCCACTCGTGGGAAAGGCTTCCCAAACAGCTTTTAAAACCCCCAGCCCTAATATCTGAGGAAGCCCCCCATGGAAATTCCAAAAAACCCAGTCATAGAGACCCCAAAAAGGGTGCTCCCCGATTGCAGAAAACGCAAAAGCAAACCCAAAGGGCAAGTGGGAAGGCATCTGTCGGTGGCATCCCAACAATTTGGGTAAACATGGGGGCCCAGTTTAAAACCGCTTAACCCCCAACTTGGAAAAAATTGGGACACAAAAAAATTGTCCCCCCCAAAAAAAAATTCAAGGAGGGACGATAATCATCTTTACATTTACAAGCCTAAAGGGGACAAAGGCTTTTTGTGAAAAACCATCACGGCGAGAGTAATCAGAAACCACCTCACAGAGCACCTGGACCAATCATACCGAAAGCCAAGGGGGGCTTTCCCAGCAGGTAGGGACTGCAGACATGATATTCTCTGGAAGACAAATTTTAGGAAAAAATGTAGGGAACAAAAACCTAGATCTTTTACCTAGTCTTTTTTAGGCCTCACCAAAGCTTTTTCCCCTTGGGCCCGGAAAGGGCGTGGAAAAAAATTTGTAAAGCTGGAGTCCAAAAAAAGTTTGTAAACAGAATCAAAAAAATCTCCCCCGGTATGAGACACAAGGGGAAAAAATGCTATTTTCATGGGCCTTTTCCTGTTTTTTATTTTTCAGCCATTCGACCTGATGCATTCAAAAAACGTGATAA
>NC_051412.1:704894-705057 GCF_015228065.2 Penaeus monodon
GATAAATGTTTTGAAAGATGGGGAAAATATTTTAACTTTAAATACGAACACACCCCACCAAAAGTAGCAAAAAATAAAAAGAAAAAAAATTCGCAGAGGGCTGTGCTTTGGGGCCCAAAACCCTGCCCCAAAAGCCCAAATTTTAGAAAAGAGTTTCAAAGGG
>NC_051412.1:711791-711948 GCF_015228065.2 Penaeus monodon
AAATGAATAACATTATAAACTTTAAAATAATATAAGCCATTAAACTAACGGACACATGCATGAAAAATACGGTTTTCGGGGAGTATACATTAGTGTCCACCCAATAAAAAAGTATTCAAATGTACATACCCCTTTATATTAAACCCGCACTACCCCC
>NC_051412.1:712925-713193 GCF_015228065.2 Penaeus monodon
TATAAAATATAAAATATAAAATTTGTATTAAAATAATCTAATATTATATATATTTAAAATATATAATTATATAATTTTATATAAAATATATATATGTAAAAGTATTTATGTATGGGATGTATGATGTATGATGTAGTTTTGGGAGTAGGGATTTTATGGATGTATGTTTAAACTATCTATTTTATCTTTTCTATCTATCTATTATCTATTATATATATATATATATTTTAATTATAAATATATATAAATAAAATTAAAATATAAAGTG
>NC_051412.1:713302-713492 GCF_015228065.2 Penaeus monodon
AAAATATATATAGGAATATTTTTGGGTATTATTATTTTTTTATTATCATTTTTATATTTTATTGTTATATATAAATTTATATTATATAAATTATATATATATTTTAAAATGAAATATTTTATATATAAATATTATAATATATATATTATATATATAATATAATTTTGAAGATAGGGGTTTTTATTTTTAC
>NC_051412.1:713704-713905 GCF_015228065.2 Penaeus monodon
AAATAATATATATATATATTTTAATATATATAATAAAATATATATATATATATAGATAAAATATATACCATATATTATTTTATATATTATTTAAAATTTTATATATTATATATATATATTAAAATTTTATTTTATATAAATATATATATTATTATTTAGACAGACTTTAAAGGGAAAGGAAAAACGGTTTAGGGGATAGGT
>NC_051412.1:713936-714161 GCF_015228065.2 Penaeus monodon
TGGAGGTGATGAGCCCAAGGCAAGTTCTTCACCTTTTTGTGATATAGACTTCCTTTATTTATACCCTATTTAAAAACTTCCGCGGCCCTGACAACCAAAACCCCAGCTTCCCGAGAAAATACAGCAAGTTTAAAGTATTACCGTCCTCGTCGGTCCCCTTTGCTCAAAAGGGATTGAATAAACCCCCGCTTCGAATTTTTTGGGCCCCAAACCCATATAATATTT
>NC_051412.1:714290-714433 GCF_015228065.2 Penaeus monodon
TGCTTTAATAGATGAGGGAAAAGTCGGTTTTGTTTATTTTATAAAAATAATTTTTTCTTATGTACAGTCTGCCCTACCGGGAAATGTGAGTGTGTGTGTGCGTCTCCTTATTAAAATGAAAAACACACCCCACCACCTATTTT
>NC_051412.1:716872-718199 GCF_015228065.2 Penaeus monodon
TTTTAAAATGTGGGGATTACACACAAACCACCCACAACACACACCCCACACCCAAAATATAATTTAATATATAGATATAAAATAAATATTAAAATATATATATATAATAATTAATATATTATACATACAACATGGATAAAATATATAAAAAATAAAATATTTTAATATAATATATAATATATTATATAATATATATTTATTATTATTAAAATATTAAATAACATATTTTTATATAAAAAAAATATATATATATATATATAATATAATTATAATTAATAAAATTAAAAATATATATATTATTATTATATATAAAAATATATTTTAGGATATTTTGATATATATTAATATATAAAAATATATATAAAATATATATAATTATATTTATATTAAATAAGGTATATAATTACATATATTTTATTATTGGATATGATTATATATATTAAATATAATATATATATATAGAATGGGTATTAAAATTTTATGGTATTAAATAGAATATAAATATTAGATATATATATAAGAAATATATATAGAAGGGTATTTTAAAAGAGAGAGATATAATATATATATAGGGGGAAAAATTTTTATCTAATTTTATATAATAGATAATAATATAATAATATTTTATTAAATTTTAAAATAGATATGATAGTTTTTATTTTAAATAAAAATAATTATAATTATAAAAATAAAATAAATATATATATATATATAAAAGATAGGATGATAAAAAAAAACCCCCCCAAAAAAAAATTTTAAAAAATTTTATAAATATATTAATATATATATATATATATATAAAATATAAAATATAATAAAAAATATATATAATAAATTTTTTTTTGGTTTGTGTTGTTTTTTTAAAAAAAAAAAATGAAATAAAAATATATATTTTTATTATATATAGATATATATATAATATATAATATATAGATTATAAAAAATATAATATATTTTATATATTATATATTTTTTTTTTGATTTTTTTTGTTTTTGGTTTAGCCCTAATTTATAATAATAACCAAAAAGGATTATATAATTTTAAATAAAATATTTAAAAATATATTATATATATATAATTATTATAATATATATAGAATATAAAAATTTAATAATAATAATAATATATATAATATATATATATAGATATATATATATAATTTTATTAATTAAAATAATAATATAATAACCCAAAAAAAACAATTCCCTTATTGGGTTCCCTTAGACCCCCTTAAAGGAAAAATAAAAAAAAAAATAGTCCCCCCAAAAAAAAAATTAAAATTAAAATATTAAAAAATAAGGCCCTATTTCCCCCCAAAAAATTTAT
>NC_051412.1:718259-719173 GCF_015228065.2 Penaeus monodon
ACAAGGTTTTAGTAAAGGTTCCGAAAAAATGACAAATAAAAATTGCAGACAACGTAAAAAAAAAAAAAAGACCTTCCCCCCCAGGAAAAGTTTACCTTAAACCTTAGGAAAAAGAAAAACTTTCCCCTTTCCCCCAAAAACCCTTTCACTTTAATCAAAATCCTTTTACCCCCAAAAAACCTAAAAAAACAGCCTTTTTCCAAACCTTTTTAAAACCAATCTATAAAATCCCCTTATTTTAAAAGGGGCCAAAATGGAAAAGATAATTGGGGCCCTTGCAGGGGAAAACGGTTTAAATTTTTACAGGTTTAAAGGGAACGTAAAAGCACTTAAAAGGGGCCCCGGAAGTTGTGGCTTTAGGGTTGAAAAAGAAAAAAACCTTTCCAAAAAATTTTTAGGATACCAATACCTTTCTTATTCTTCTAAATTCTTTATTATCCCAATTTTTTAAAAACAAGGTTTTGGGTTTTTTTTCCCCCCTTTTTTTAAACCTTTTTGAACATTTAAGCCGGGGATTAAAGGAAAGCAAAAAGTGGGCCCCCATGCCGGGGAAACCCGGAGGGAAAACTTTTTTTTGGGGGGCCCCCTTCCTTTCCCCGGAAGGCCGGGGTATAGGAAAATTTTACAAAGTTATTTGGGGGGTTTTTTTTTAAGGAAAAATAGATGTATTAAAATTTATTAAGGTATAATGGATATAGGGTAGGGGTTTGAGTAAATTTTTAATTAATTATATTATAAAATAATTTTTTTAAAATACAAGATTATGTGATATATTTGTTCCCTTTTTTTTTTTAACTAATTAATTTAGGGTATAAGAAAAGAATAATTGAAATTAAAATTTATAAAACCATGACATCACCCCACCCACAACCCTTTACCCCCACAAACCCCCAAAATTTATCTTTTATTTTTTT
>NC_051412.1:719456-719629 GCF_015228065.2 Penaeus monodon
ACACTTTTTTTATCCCCCTTTCCAATTTTTTAGAATATTATTTTTTTTAAATCCCCCTTTAAAATACTGATATATTATTTTTTATTTTATACCCAATAGATTTAAAATATTTATACAATAATTTATTTTTAAATTTAAAATTATTATAATTAAATTATTTAAAACCCTTTATT
>NC_051412.1:719683-720975 GCF_015228065.2 Penaeus monodon
TTAACCCGTGTGGGGGGGTTTTGTGGGTTGTGTTACCAGGAACCAACCTTTAACCTTTAGGTATATTTTTTGGGTTCCTTTTGAATTCCCGGCCCTTCCCACCCTTTTTCGAAAGGTGGGGAATTTTGGGTTTTTTGGGGGGGAACTCCCCTTTTCAGAAACAAGGTGATGGATAATTTTTACCCCCCGCGGTTTGGGGGCTCAAAATTCTTGGGGGGACCCGGGGGCCCCCAGAATTTTACCCCCAAATTGTTGCTTAAAGTTTTCAAATTTTTTTTAGGACTTCAGAACTTACTGGATAAAAATTAAAGGAATTTTTTTGGGGAATTGAAAATTTTTTCTAGCAAAAAATTTTTCCCCCTTTTTTTTAAACCTTAATTTGGTTTCATTCTTTACGTGGAGGAAAAATTTACCCCCAAACCCCTTTTTAAAAAAAAACCACATTTTCCCTTTCTCCCAGCGGGGGGGGTTTAAAACCTTTTTGGGGGTTTTTTTGGGTTTTTTCTTTTAATTGGGCCCCTGTAAGACCAACCCCGGTTTTCAGGGGGGATGAATTTTTTTTTTTCCGGTTGGCAAATTGGTTTTTGAAATTTGCAGGCTTTAAGGCCCCTTTACCCCAATTTTGGGGGGGAGGGTGCAAAGGGGCATGGGAAATCTGTGCACCCCCCCTTTTCCATTTGTGGAAAAACCCCCCAAAAAAAACAAAAAAAAATTTTAAAAAGGTTTTCCGGCAAAAAAGAATTTTAAAAAAAAGGGCTTGTTGACCGAAAATTTTTTTTTTTTTGTAAATTATTAATGGCCATTTTATTCTCCCCCTAATAAAAAATGGGGAATTTTTCCGGTGGATTTAAAAAGGTTAAAAGCCGGCAAAATTTAACTTAAGGGGTCCCAAAATTTTTTATTGGGCCGGGAATTTTTCTTGGCGGATTCCCCACCGGGTGGGGCACTTTTTCCCCTTTTACGCCCATGTTACAACAACCAAAAACCCCCACATTTCCAATTTCCCCCAAACCGGGGGGGAACCCCCGCCTGGGGCCCCTTCCCTTAATAAAGGGTTGTTGCAAGGGTTGCCGGCCCCCAATGTAAGAATTTTTCCCCGCCCTTTGTTTTGTCAAAATTTTGGGAGGGAAGGGGGGAATTTTTTTCCCCGGGTGGGCGAATTGGGGAAAGGGGAAAATCCTTTCCGCTTGGGCCTTGGTAATTTTTTAAAACTAAAATCTGGGCAAGGGGACTGTTTGGAGTTCAAAAGGCATGTGGGTCAAAAAAAGATTTCCCCCAAAAACCACTTGTGG
>NC_051412.1:721130-721219 GCF_015228065.2 Penaeus monodon
GGGGGTTATCTTCCCCCAATAAGAGTCAAAAAACCACATAAACCAAAAACCGGGACCTTGAAAGCCCCCTGAAACCCCCTAATTTGTGT
>NC_051412.1:721270-721898 GCF_015228065.2 Penaeus monodon
GGAAACCCGGGGGTTCACGAAGGGGAAAAAAATCCCCCCCCAAGGGAAAGTTTTTCAACCCGGAAAGCTTTTATTTTTGGGGCCAACCCGCCTGGTTTTTCCCAATAATTTAACTCCGGGCTTTTTTTAATCCAACCCCTTCAAAACCGGGGGTGAGAAAAAACAAAGGTTTTTTACCTTTTCCCTACGCCGTTGTTTAAAAAGGGAAAAAATTTAAAAGGGATTCCAACATTCAATAGAAAACCTTTGGGGGAGAACGGAAAACTTTGTGGGGGAAAAGCTCCCGATTTTTCCTTTTGGGAACTTCCGGGGTTTTAATGAATCCGAAAGGGAAGGGGGAATTTTGGGGGAGATTGAACAATTTTTGGAGTCAAAAAAAAGTTTTCCCGGACAAGAATTTTTTTAAAAACGGAAGAACAAACCCCGGGTTCAAAAAAAGAAAAATTACAAGAGGAAAAAAATGAAGCCCAAAATTTAGGTTACGTTGGGGGCTTTTTTGACGTGGCTAAAAAAATGAATTGTTAAAAAATCGTTTAGAATAAGGTTTTAATCCCCCTACCCCCATTTTCCCGCTTAAATACCCCCAAAATTTAATTTTTCCTTTTTAAAAAATTCTGGTTGTTCAAGT
>NC_051412.1:721988-722322 GCF_015228065.2 Penaeus monodon
GGGGGTGTGTTGTTTGGTGGTGTGTTTGGAAAGGTTTTTTGTTGGGGGTAATTTGGCACCTCTATAAATTTAAAAACAACACTTATTTAAAATTTGTTTTGGGCAATCTGAATTGGCCTTTTCCTTTTTATAAATTTTCGTTTTTCATATTATCTTAACGCGGGGGTTTTTCTTTAAATCGTTTTCCAAAAATTCCAAAAAATAGAAAAAAAATTTTTTTTTTTTCAACTTTTCCCTCTTGCCCGGGGTTCAAAGGGGTAAAAATTTAAACTCCCTTCCTTTATTGGCCTTAAAAATTTGTTTGGAAGGGAGGGAAAAACTTTGTGAAAGGCCC
>NC_051412.1:722346-722739 GCF_015228065.2 Penaeus monodon
GTCAATTTTAATCCGGGGGTCAGAAAAAACCAGGGGTAAATAAAAAATTACATTACTGGTGGGGGTTTGTCAAAAAAAAAGTTTTCGTTTAATCTTATTTATTTTTGAATTTAAAAATTGTCCGACAAAAATGTCCCAACCCCCAAAATATTCTTGGTTTGTTTTGGACATAAACTGTGCAAAAGGAGAAGGAAAAAAGGAATAAACTGGGTATTGGTTTGCCAGGAAAAAGGGTTTTTAAAAATTTTTGTTTTTGGTTTTTTCTCCTTAAAACCCCGCAAAATTTACAATATAATAAATTTTAACAAATTATTTTGAAATTATAGGGGATTGGGGCAAATAAAATTTTAAATATAATTTTTAAATAAGTTTTTTAATGGTTTCCCCCCATGT
>NC_051412.1:722778-723421 GCF_015228065.2 Penaeus monodon
TTTAGCCTCCAATGAATCGAATTGGGGGAATAAATTAAATTTGGATTTTTGAAAATGTTGGGTTTTTTTTTTAATTAAAAAGAAAAATAAAATTAAGCCTTTTTTAAGGGCTCCACCCAAATTTAAAAATGCTTTCCCCCACAGGGGGACGGCTTCCCCGAGGTCCGGGTTTTCCCCCTTGAACACTTTGGGCCCCGGTTTTAGGAAAAGATCTATTCTTTTTGGAAAGGTTTTTTATTAGGCCCCAAACATTCCCTATCCCCCCAAAAAAAATTTTCAATTTTGGGGTTATAGGCATTTCCGGGCTTTCCCAAGGGTTCCTTGTTTTTGGTTCCCCAAAAATTTTTGTAAAAATCCCTTGACTTTTGTTTAGGGGGGGGGGGGGCGGACAGTTTTTGCCACCAAAAATGAATTGGCCTTGGGAAGGGGAAAAGGGCATAACAGCAATATAAAATTAAATTTTTTTAAAAATAAAAATATTTTAAAAAAAATTGGTAAAATTGAAAAACCCGTGATAATATTTTTTAACCTTATTTAAGGTCAATGGTGCCGGGGTTTGGAAAAAAAAAAATTCTGTTACCGGTTAAAGTATGGCCTAAGATAAAAAAAAGGAATTTTACGGGACAAAAGTGTGAAAAGATAA
>NC_051412.1:723835-724297 GCF_015228065.2 Penaeus monodon
GGGGAGGAGGAGGGAGGAAAAAAAGGGGCGCCCCAATTTGAAAATACTGATTTCCCCCTAAGGGGGCACGCCCCCCAGGCTAAGACCTAGAGAGTCTCGGTATCTCGTAGCAGCATACACCTTCCCTTGCCAATCTTGACTTTGACGGCCCACGGTTCAGAGATGTCTCCTGCATTCGGTATATTTGTAGCTGCTCTTTAGTTAGGCAGGCAAACATGCTCTGCCTGGATCCGAGATCATGAGGGCATCCAGACTCCCTTCTGTTATATGGTCATTGCCAAGAGTTGTACATTATACCCCAAAGCTTCCCAAAGCTGATCTTGTATGTTCCTGTTCCAGAAGATGGTATTGCAGTGGCAGGAAAGTCCTTCTTAGTCATCATTGACTGACTCTTAGGGTGGCCTGTGTTTACCCCTTGTAGAGGCGGTACTACGTCTGCCACAACAATTATGAGTTCCGGCA
>NC_051412.1:725750-725952 GCF_015228065.2 Penaeus monodon
CAATGAATCTTTCAGTGAGGATAAAATACCAGCGCATTAAAATGTTGAAAATTAACTTACAGACACTCACATACAACTTTCAGAATTCTGATACAAAGGCAAATGTAATCAACTAAAGATATTTAGAATATATTTAGCTCCCCCCTCCCCGCAAACACAACTTTCTATATCTCCTTCAATCACTACATCTATACACTCCTTT
>NC_051412.1:726009-726517 GCF_015228065.2 Penaeus monodon
GCACGCACAAAATAGCGAGCAAGACGTTCAAACCGTTTCCTGTCATTCCCCCTCACCTCTCCTTACTTTCAGCGGACATGCAACAAATATTTATCACTTATTCGGTTATTCTTCATTAAGGAGAGAGAAAAAAAACACGAAAGAAATGAACATTGTATCAGGAAAACAAGGTGTCACATGTTAACTTGGTTTGCAGTCCACTTACATGGCAAGAAGAGAGAGTGGGTTGCTCGCTTATGATTTCTTCTATTATTTCTTCATTTTCTTTGATGTTATTTTTTTTTTTCCTTCTGGTATCTTGGTGTAAGCAGAAATTAATGGTAGGTGAAGAGAAGCATTCATGTTGGAAAGATTTTTATGATATTTTTTTATTTTGCCAGAGAAGCACTTTTATGAATAATGCTTTAATCTCGCTCATTTATTTATTCTTTAACATTTATTTCCCTCCTATACAGTGCACATGTATGGAAAAGAGAAAATAAAATGTCTCTACATTCTACACTCCTTT
>NC_051412.1:726551-726870 GCF_015228065.2 Penaeus monodon
AAATGTCAAGACACGTGTTTTTTTTATATACTTTTATGATAAAGTGAAGCTTTATTATTGTATGGAAGAAAATTGTTTTCCTACTGCCTTACTTATATTCCTAAATGTTCAATCTTATTGTCATGTTATCATGCAATTTTCCTCTCTATTTGCTTTATTCTTATTTTTCATAAGATTAGTCTCCTTTTCCCCTGCCTCTTCCTCGTCCTCTGGCGTGAGGTATCTGAAATTTACATTTAATTAATTAAATCATGTTGAAGCGAGGACACAAAGACAGAGGACGTTTCGCTAATACAGAGAGAAATTGGCATTGCTTCTC
>NC_051412.1:727098-727960 GCF_015228065.2 Penaeus monodon
GTTCAAAGATAAGGGAGGGAGACACAAGGGATTTAAAAGAGACGGGATGAAATAAAGAGAAGGGAATGGGAAAAGAGGGGAGGGAGGAATGGGGAGAAAGGAAGGTAAAGTTGTAGCGTTATAAAATATAGAAGAGAGGTGATGGGGGGAGATACGACAACTAAAGGAGAACGAAAAGGGTAGAGGGAGATTTGGAAGGAAAGGGTGGAAAGGGAAAAAAGGAGAAATTAAGAGTGGGGGAATGAGGAAAGCAAAGGGGGGAAGAGGAGGAGAGGGGATAAGGAATAAGGAAGGAAAGGTGGAATAAGGGGTAAAGGGGTAAGAGGAAACTTGAAGGAAGATATGAAGGAAAGGGATTTAGAAAGGAGTTATTTAGAGATATCTGAATAAAAGTGAATGAAGAGGGAGAGATTGAGGGAAGAGGGAAAAGAGGGACAAATTGTAAGAGGAGAAAAGTAGAGAAATAGAACGGGAAAGGAGAAATGAGGTGAAATGAGAAGGAGAGGAGGAGACCATGTTACTAAGATCCAGGAAAAGAAAGAACTATAAAAATAAACACACACAAAAAAAGGAAAATATTCAGCTACCTTTACCCTCTAACTATTTAATGTCTGATTACACACTTTCATTTATTTTACATTATCCTTTTTTTTCTCATTTTGGTCTGTCTGTCTATTATCTTCATGTACTCCACTTCCGTCACCCAAATATGATAAAAAAATGTAATTTATTAAATGAGATTTATTTGACAAAATAAAAGTTTTTTCGACATTCATATTTGCACACAGTCCGAAAAGAAAAAGATTGTTTCATTTAAATGTTTCTATGCGTCTTCATAGAAATAGAATAACAAAAAGAAAAG
>NC_051412.1:729756-729896 GCF_015228065.2 Penaeus monodon
TTTCAAAAGTCCCCTTATGCACCACAGCTTCTTTTATGGGGAAAAGAGAGTGCGGGTAAGTGTGAATTCATGAACAGAGCACAAAACTTGCCTCCATTTTTTTAGGTTTACGCAGGCATCGGTCTCTCTTTCTCACTTGT
>NC_051412.1:730701-730903 GCF_015228065.2 Penaeus monodon
ACGCCTGCATGGATACTTCGTTACATCACACCTGCATGAGGGTCGAGCTCTTAAGATAACAAGAAAGCTTTGTCGTCGGCTTACAGGACCTTACATGCACATTACGCTCCGTAAATATTTCTAGGGAGATTGAAGTAAACATCTAAACGACAGACAGTTTGTGAAAGCAGTGTGGAATTTGCCGCATAAATTTCGTAGACTG
>NC_051412.1:737902-738439 GCF_015228065.2 Penaeus monodon
CCTTCACATGGCACACAAAGAATATTCAAAATACAACACCAAACAACATGCGTAGTCCATCATGAGAGAAATGAAAGACAAATGGTGGCAGAACAGAACACTTAAGTGAAAATCTAATTATAAATCTAGACGAAATCCCCACTCGCTGGGCAGAGCATTCCCAACAGCTATTAAACCGCCAGTCCCTAATATCTGAGGAAGCCCTCATGGAAATTCCACAAAACCCAGTCATAGAGGCACTAAACGGTGCTCCCACGATTGCAGAAACAGCAAAAGCAATCAGCCAAATGGCAAGTGGGAAGGCATCTGTCGCTGATGGCATCCCAACAGAGTTGTATAAACATGGAGGCAGCTTGAACAGCTTAACCAGCCACTTGGAAAAAATCTGGGACACAGAAATTGTCCCTCAAGACTTCAAGGATGGACTGATAATACATCTTTACATTTACAAGCCTAAAGGGGACAAAGGCTTATGTGACAACCATCACGGCGAGAGTAATCAGAAACCACCTCACAGAGCACCTGGATCCAATCATA
>NC_051412.1:738602-738758 GCF_015228065.2 Penaeus monodon
CTTCTAGCTAAAGCTGGATGTCCAAACAAGTTTGTAAACAGAATCAAAAACATCTACAAAGGTATGAGACTACAAGGAAACAATGCTATGTCATGGCCTTCTTCCTGTTTGTTATTATTTCTCAGCCATTCGACATGATGCATTCAACAACTGTGA
>NC_051412.1:738795-738955 GCF_015228065.2 Penaeus monodon
GATAAATGTCAGAACAGATGGGAACATATTCAACCTTCAAATACTGAACACACACACCAAAATGTAGCAAACACTAATAAGAAAACATTTCGCAGATGACTGTGCTTTGGAGCCCACACACATGCCAACATGCAAAGTATAGTCAACGAGTTTTCAAGTG
>NC_051412.1:745860-746176 GCF_015228065.2 Penaeus monodon
ATATATTATAATATATTTATATTAAAAAATAAATAAAATAATAGAAGTAGATAGATTTTTACATAATTTTTTTAAAAATACCCAACTTATATTAAATATATATTATATTATATATAATATATAATTATATAAAATATATAATATATCTATTTTTCTATCTATCTACTTCTATCTATCAAACTATTATCATCTACTACTATCTATGTATATAAATATTATATAATTATATATATAAAATTTATTATATATCAAATATTATACAATATGAAACCAGCATACTACAAATAATATATACTCAATATTTATATATACGCGG
>NC_051412.1:746227-746338 GCF_015228065.2 Penaeus monodon
TTTAATATATTTCCTGCAGGTTTATATATACATATATTTATTATATAATATATATATTTTTAAAATTTTAATTATATAATATATTATAATATAAATTTCAGGGTTTTTGTA
>NC_051412.1:747276-747424 GCF_015228065.2 Penaeus monodon
ACAAACGCGTCGCCAACCGGGTAATTGGGACCTGCCATTCCCCCCGGGGAAATTTTCCCGTAGGATTCCTTGTTCGGCATCCTGTGTGGAGAAAGCCCGTGGGCTGTTCTGGAAAAAATTTCTTGGGAAAGATCAAAACCCGTCTGAA
>NC_051412.1:747683-748413 GCF_015228065.2 Penaeus monodon
ACAACCATTTCTACTTGTGCTGTAAAACAGATACACCCAAGGTGACAATAATTACGGAACCTAATTGGCAACCCCTCGAGTTTGTCTGTTACCTCCCTTCAGTGGTCCTGCAAGCTGGAGAGAAGACAGACCAACTGTTACCCTCTCCTGTCTCTTTATACAATACCCAAAAAACAAGGCTAAAAAACTCCCTCTTATTTCACCCCCCTCTCTAAGATGTAAGGACGAAAAACATGGCGCGGTCTTAGGATTTTTAATAAATCTAAGAACCTTGCGGGGGACCCCCGGTTTATAGCCTAAAATGTTCCAGTGCAGAGAATGACGGTTTTTACTTAAAAACTACTCCTAGTGTAGTTAGGAAACCCTTAAAGTGCTTGTTGTTTGTTGCTGTGCTCACCCTTGAGGGCCTTCAGCACTCGGGTATATTTGGGGTACCCTATACCCTACCCCACCATACGACGAGCGACATCCTCTCATTCAGGGTCAGCTGCTACTGACTCCAGGCTACCCTCGCCCCATGCCGAAAGAAAACACTCCTGCACGATTGTCCCCAAAAAAGACTTTTTACTAAAAATTCACCTTATTTTTTCGAGGATATTAAATCCGTTGAACTGCTCCATCATAGAGAGCTAAGGGAAATTTCGTTTCTTAGAACCCCGTAGACCCCCACTACCGGGCTCTTCCCGTCCAGGACAAAGGAGTACTACCCACGACTACCCGCAACCCATAA
>NC_051412.1:748725-748792 GCF_015228065.2 Penaeus monodon
GAAGTGGTTGACCCTGAAATTTTCCCAGCCCTCCAATGAAGTTAATGGAACCCGGGAGCTTTTTAAC
>NC_051412.1:751223-754168 GCF_015228065.2 Penaeus monodon
CTCCCCATTTGTCCGCAAGGGACATCAAGCCGTTGGAGATCGACCCTTTTGGGGGTGTCACCCCGTTTCGTCCCAAAACGTCGGGGGAAGGCTCACTATGACCTCACAAGCTTAACGTCAAGTGGCAGCCCCAAAGCACCCTGCCCCTTCCCCCTTGAGCGTTCACATGTCAGCCCTCATCCCCAATTCTTTAAAACCTGGCCCTTCATGGGTTTTGGCAACTCAAAAAGCGGAGGAGACACTTTTTAAAAATGTTTATCCCCCTTACGGGCGATTCATGCATGCCGTGGCCCTATGGGATTCTCTGCCTGGGGGATGAATATTGTCTTCGTGGAGACAACCTCCCGGGGAAATTAAAATGTTTCAAATATAATGATGTTCTCCTCTATGATAGGCCCCTTAATCACCCCCAGCAACACCATACCCTTACCAGTGCTTGAGTTTGGCATCACTATAGCAAAGAGATATCCATGTGGCAGAGCCCCCAGTCCACTTCTGTGGGAAAAAAATTGTCTCAGGCATCTCTCCTGACGAGAGTAGATCGGGGCTATAAGAATTTCCCCCTCCTCCAAATTTTACTGCCCCCCGCCCTTTAGGGCTGGGACCCTCTCACACTTTTTACCCGACTAGCAATGCCCCCCAGCCCGCGTCCTTTGCTCTTTTTTCTGGACCATTGAGACAGCCTTCTCTAAGGTCAAAAACCCGCTTATTAAAACCCCCGTCTGGCACATTTTGACTCTGCCCCACCATGATCCTCCAAAGGACCCTCTGACTATGGGATAGGATATGCCCTTTTACGAAAAGGCCCCGGGGGGACCTCTTTTTTTATGTGGCTCCTTTCTTACCGATAAAAGACAGATACGCCATATTGAGTTAAGCTCCCCGCTGCAGTAGGGCCGACCCAAGGTGGTCACCCTCCGCCTACCCCCCTTCCTTTTGACGGATCATCGCCCCCGATTTACTCTCAAAAAACCCCAAAAACCCCCGCGTGGTGGAAAAACCCCCGCTTTAACACCTCAAAGGGAAATCTCACCAACATCTTCCAAAACGTCTGGCGCCCCAAAAGGGAGTTGTCTTCCAGATGCCCTTCATGTGCGCCTGTGACCACCCTGTTTCCCGAAGAAAAGTTTTTGTCTACTGAAATGCCATAAACCCGACGGAACATTAAAACCCTAAAACGCCCCCCAAAAGCCCGGGACTTTTAAAAGCCCCAAATTTGGTACTCGGGATCCTTCACTCGGGATGGCCCCCACTCCTCCCCTTTTTTACTGGAAATCCGCACACACTACGAGATGGGGAAAATTTGTTCTTTACAAAACCCCAATTAACCCCCCAAAACCTTTTGCCGAAATATCCTCGCTCGACTTTTATGCAGCCCGTGGGGCAGATGGCTTTCACAGGCCACCAAATGGTCTTCTGGCTAGGTATGAACGATATCAAACCTGTCCCCGCCTGTACCTGCCAGACCCTTTAAACCCAGCCAACAACAAAAGCCCCTACTTTCAACGATGTACCCCCCCAGGGGCTTTTTGTCTGTTCCCCCGACTTTTTCAGTCTCTGGGGGGCCCTTTCCCGGTGAGCGACAGACTGTCGGGGGGGCCTTTCCCTCATTCCCGCAGGACCGACACTCCGTCCGGACCCTGAAATTTTTGTCGCACCCCCCGGGAAATGGGGTCCCCCCCCTCCGGGGCAGATGGGGGCCTCAGTTTTCCCCGCTTGGAGTTCCATCCCTTCTGAAAACGGGGTGTCCACCCTGTGATTCGCACAAAATATCCCCCGTCAAAAGGCCCCTGTCAAGTTGCAAAATATGATTCGAAGACAGCGCCCCCAGGTAAATAACACCGTGGGAAATTTGACGCGGCCCCTGGAGCTCGGAAAATGCACCCCTGCCGCTGGAAAGTCACCTGCCCAGGGTTTTTGGGCCCCCCCCTTTTATATTGTGTCCCTGCCCACCCTGCTCCTTTACCCAGGAAAAGGCAGGAACGTACGAAGTTACGACCCTCGAGCCCCACCCGTGCTGGCCCGTAAAGCCAGTCATAAACCGTACCCTCTTCCCAAGTTGATGTCGGGGACCTACCGCATTCAGAACACGCACCCCCCCGATGGACAAGGTTTGGGCTGCGGCCTTTTAACAGGGTTCGAGGTGGATCCCCAAATTGGGCCGGGTTTGGTGGCGTAATCGTCGCTTCTTGCCCCCATCCCAAACCCCTATTTACCCCTTCCCCATCCATAAATTGTAATATTAATATATTTAATATTAATATAAATATATTATAATTTTATATATATATAATAATAATATATTTTTTGATAATATATATATATATATATAATATTTATTAAAATATTTTATATAATATATAATGTATATGTTAAATGTTTTAATATGTAAAATTCCTTTTAATTTTTATATATATAAATATTTTATATTATATATATTTTATATAAATTTTTTATATAAATATATTATTTAATTTTTATATTTTAATGTATATTATATATAAAAATTTACATAAATTAATTATTTATTATGTATTTACATATTTTATTTTTCTATTTATTATATTATATATATATTATTATTATCATATTACAAAAAATTAAATTTATATTATAAAATTTTTTTATTATATTTATAAATATAAATATTTTTTATTTATGGGTTTTGTGGTGGTCTATATATATTTATTATATATTTAAATATTTATAAATTTTTTAATTTTAATTTATGTTTTGTGTGTGTGTGTTGGGGTGTGGGTTAAATATCTAAATTTTTTTATAATATAATATATTATATAATAGTGATGTAGATGATAGATGATATATAGGAAAAAGATGGGTTTGATTAAAAACAAATATATTACATTTTTAATTTAAGCATAGTTTAATTATATTTATAAATCTCTTATAAATTTTAATTTTTATATTATTGTATAAATTACTAA
>NC_051412.1:754438-754765 GCF_015228065.2 Penaeus monodon
TTTAGTTTTTTTAAAAATTTTATAAACAACAAACAACCACCCCCTTTTTATATTTTAATATATTAATTTATAATTATATATTATTATTATTAATCCCAAAACCAAAAAAATCATTATTATTATTATTTTTATCTATATTTATTAAAATAAAAATAAATTATTTAATAATATATTATTAAAAAAAAAAAACTAAATTAAATAATATTATTTTTTATATATTTAAAATATATTATAATATATATTATAAATATTAACCCCAAAAAAAATATATAAATATATATATTTTTTATAATATTATATTATTTATTGAAAAATAATTTTTTTCCT
>NC_051412.1:754898-755556 GCF_015228065.2 Penaeus monodon
TAAAACACATTTATGTGTATGTGGGGGAGGGGGTTCAATATTGGGATCTGGGATGGGGCGCAAGAACGACATACGCCACCACACCCGCCACTTGGGGTCGCACCTCAAATCCCTGTTAGGCCGCGCCCCCCCTTGTCCCATCGGTGGGGTCTGGTTTGAATGCGGATAGGGTCGCCGCACTCACTTGGGAAAGGCGTACGTGCTTACGTACGGCTTTTCACATGGCCAGCAGGGGCTGCGGCTCGAGGGCGTATTTCGAAAGTTTCCCCTTTCCTGGTGAAGGATCGGGTGGGCAGGAACACTATAAGGGGGTGGCCATATACCCCTGGGAGTGATTTTCCCAGCGGCAGGGGTGTGCATGTTCCGAGCTCCAGCAGGCCGCGGTGAACCCCGGGTGTTATGTTCCCTAGGGCGCTGTTTTCGAATCGGGTACTTTGCGACTTGCAGCGGCCTTTTTGACGGGGGAAATGTGTGTCGATATCACAGGGTGGACACCCCGCTTTTCATAAAGGCGGGAACCCCAAGCGGAAAACTGGGCCCCATCTTCCCGGAGGGGGAGGGGCCCCACTTCGCGGGAGTGCGAAAAAAACTCTTCACGCCCTGACAAATGTGTGGGTCGCGGGGAAATGAGGGTGGCCCCCCCAGACAGCTTTCCGCG
>NC_051412.1:755933-756036 GCF_015228065.2 Penaeus monodon
GCGTATATAGTCCAGGTCTTCTGGGCGGCGTTTTGAAGGTCTTGAATGTTCCGATCGGCTGTATGGCGGGTTTTCAGTAACAAAATCTTATCTTGGGAAAGCA
>NC_051412.1:760274-761066 GCF_015228065.2 Penaeus monodon
ATATGAGGTTGCAGTGGGTAGTCTGTGGGTAGTAACTCCTCTTGTCCTGTGACGGACAGAGCCCTGGCTAGTGGGGTGTCTACGGTCTTCTCTAAAGAAGCTGAATCTGCCATTATGCTCTCTATTGATGGAGCAGTTCAACGGCATTTAATATCACCTCGAAAAGTAAGGTGAATTTTCAGTATAAAATGTCTTTTTGGTGACAATCGTGCAGGAGTGTTTACTTGCGTGCATGGCTGCGAGGCTAGCCTGGAGCTCAGTAGCGAGCTGACCATCGAAGTGAGAGGATGTCGCTCGTCGCTATGGATGGGGTAGGGGTATAGGGGTACCCAAGTACTACCCGAGATGCTGAGAGGCCCTGCAAGGGGTGAGCACAGCACACAACACAACACCGCACTTTAAGGGTTACCTACACTACACTAGGAGTAGTTTATAAGTAAATCCGTCAGTTCTCTGCACTGGAGACAGTTTGAGGCTAGTAAACCGGCGGGTCCGACCGCAAGGCTCTCTGTAGATTCAGTTAAAAGTCCTAATGACACTGCGCCATGTTGTTCGTCCTCATGTATCATCTGTAGATGAGGAGGTCGAAATAAGAGGTAGGTTCTTTAGCCTGCTGTTTATTGGGTATCTGTATAAAGAGCAGGAGAGGGGGGGAACAGTTGGTCTGTCTTCTCTCCAGCTTGCAGGACCACTGAAGGGAGGTAACAGACAAAATCGAGGGTTGCCAAATTTGGTTTCCGTAATTATTGTCACCTTGGTGTATCTGTTTTAAAAGCACAAGTAGAAATGGTT
>NC_051412.1:765352-767529 GCF_015228065.2 Penaeus monodon
GCACCATTCACCGGCGAAGACAGACAACAGCTCCATGAAGCTTCAAGCAAGAAGCTTCATGAGTCCAGTACGAGGAAACCTCTCTTTCACCTTCCGCCAAAGTCTCCCTCCAACCTGCAACTCAACTGCTGCTGTCGAGGAAGTAATGGGACACCATAAGCGCAGAAACCAGGACTGGTTCAATGACTATGACTCAGCCATTACCGAGCTCCTTAAAAACAAGCGTCTAGCGTCACCAGGCCTATCTCGCCAAACCCAGCTGCCAGAGAACCATAAGGTATAAAATAGAACTGAAACGTAAGCCGAGAGACATGGGAGATGAGTGGTGGGATCTGAAATTTGAAGAATGCCAGGAACTGGCAGATATGGGAGACTCCAGAGGCTAATACCAAGTACTAAAGACAGGTGGAACTCAGACCAGCCCTCTTCTTGCTTCTGATGGCACTACTCTCCTGACAGTGCAGGGTGACATCCTTGCACGATGGCAGTCCCACTTCAATCAGCTCCTGAATCAGAGATCAAATGCTGACATCTCTATCCTAAAAAGAATTCGTTAGAATTCTTGCCCAGTGACTGTTAGTGCTGATGATCCACTGCTCAGAGATGAAGTGCGTCTGACTGTAAAATGTCTTGCTACCAACAAGTCTCCTGGCATGGATGGCATACAATCGGATATCTACCAGAAAAGGAGATGTAATCCATGCTCTCTACGATGTACTCACAACCGTCTAGTGTGAGAAGGATGCTGCTGTGATTTTTATGTTTAGAATAAAAGGAAATAAGCAAGAGTGCGGCAATTACAGAGGCATCTCACTTCTGTCAGCGGTGGGTAAAGTAATCCTGAAGTTCCTCCAGCCCATCCTTGATGCAGTCCTCCCAGAATCACAGTGCGAATTACGCAGCTCCAAGTCAACCATTGACATGATCTTCACTCTGCGCCAGCTGCAAGAGAAAGCCATCAAACAGAACCTGCCTTTGTACATCGTCTTCATTGACCACCAAAACATACAGTGAATAGGGAATGTCTTTGGTTACCCCTTCGCCTCTATGGTTGTCCCGAAGGCATTATCAGCCTCATCTCCCATTTACATACTGGCATGTTGGCTCAAACTGCTCTCAATGACACCCTCTCAGAACAGTTCCCCGTGAACCAAAGTGTTGTGCAAAGCTGTGTGATGGCACCCTCTGTTTTCCATCTATCTCAGGGCTTTCCTAGAACCTCGCCCAAATCATGGTGATGTTTATCTCAGAACACGTTCAGACGAAAAGCTGTTCAATGCCAGCCTCTTCAAAGAATTGTTTGTGCCCACGAGCTGCTTTACGCTGACGATTCTGCCATGTTGTCACACTCTGAAGCTAAGCTCCAAGGCATTCTCGACGCCTTCTACTCTGCCGCTCAAAGCCCTGGCCTCACCAAAAACACCAGAAAGTCTAATGTTATGTTCCAGTCTCTCCGAAACACTGTCTTTGCTGCCTCCGAGCTGTCCCTTGATGGAAACCCACTTCACGCTGTGGAAAGCTTCACATACCTGGGCAGCACAGTCTCCAGTGACAGCAGTCTGGACTAAGAAATGGAGAAACGCATCAATGCAGCTATAGCAGCCTATGGAAAACTACAGTTAAAAGTCTGGGAGAGGCATGGCATCCGCCTGATAACCAAGTGCAAGGTGTACCTTATAATGGTCTTCACTTACCTGCTCTACTCTGCTGGAACCTACATCCTGTGCTGTCGTCATATTAGGAGACTCCAGAACACTCAGATGTATCAAATGAGATATATTCTCAAGATCCGCTTGCTAGGACAAGATCTCTGATGGAAAAGTACGAAGATGAGTAGTCATCCCTAGTGTTGAGGGGTAGATAGACAACTGGCTCTGTATAGATAGATACAGAACCAGCTACGATGGACTGGTCATGTGGTCATCATTATGGCAAACTCTTCGAAGTATTAAGAAACAGGCAGTTCCATGCTCAGATTCAAGGACGGTCTCAAGAGATGTCTCAAATTCTGTGGCACTGAAACCGACTCCTGAAAACAGAAAGCAACAGACAGGCCCAGATAGTGATCCGTTGCCAGAGGTTCCTCAAGCCGATTTGCTTCCTTTTAGCTGCCCTCTTTGCGGGAGATGAGGCTCACACCGAAATGGGCGCTACGCTCACGAACTCGAAGTCGTCAT
>NC_051412.1:776857-777655 GCF_015228065.2 Penaeus monodon
CCTCTGTACAACCATTTCTACTTGTGCTGTAAAACAGATACACCCAAGGTGACAATAATTACGGAACCTAATTGGCAACCCCCTCGAGTTGTCTGTTACCCCCCTTCAGTGTCCTGCAAGCTGGAGAGAAGACAGACCAACTGTTACCTCCCCTGCTCTTTATACAGATACCCAATAAACAGCAGGCTAAAGAACCTACCTCTTATTTCGACCTCCTCATCTACAGATGATACATGAGGACGAACAACATGGCGCAGTGTCATTAGGACTTTTAACTGAATCTACAGAGAGCCTTGCGGTCGGACCCGCCGGTTTACTAGCCTCAAACTGTCTCCAGTGCAGAGAACTGACGGATTTACTTATAAACTACTCCTAGTGTAGTGTAGGTAACCCTTAAAGTGCGGTGTTGTGTTGTGTGCTGTGCTCACCCCTTTGCAGGGCCTCTCGCCATCTCGGGAGTGACTTGGGTAACCTATACACCCTACCCCATCCATAGCGAACGAGCGACATCCTCTCACTTCGATGGTCAGCTCGCTACTGAGCTCCAGGCTAGCCTCGCAGCCATGCACGCAAGTAAACACTCCTGCACGATTGTCACCAAAAGACAATATATACTGAAAATTCACCTTACTCTTCGAGGTGATATTAAATGCCGTTGAATGGCTCATCAATAGAGAGTGCATAATTGGCAGAATTCAGCTTCATTAGAGAAGACCGTAGACACCGACCACTAGCAGGTGCTCTGTCCGTCACAGACAAGAGGGTGCCATACCCACAGACTCCACTGCAACCTCATAT
>NC_051412.1:781872-782032 GCF_015228065.2 Penaeus monodon
TGCTTCCGAAGATAAGATTTTGTCTACTGAACCTGCCATACACGCCGATCGGAACATTCAAGACCTTCAAAACGCCGCCCAGAATGACCTGGACTATATACGCCTGCTCAATTGTGTCACATCAGGATTCCATTCACATCGGTATGCGCTCCACTCCTCA
>NC_051412.1:783649-783768 GCF_015228065.2 Penaeus monodon
GTACATATTACGTCAATATACAATTTACCAAAAAAAAAAACACAGGCAAAGTATGACTCTGTGTATCCATGTTTTTTTTCAATATACAATTCACAAAACAAACACAGGCAAGGTATGAC
>NC_051412.1:783870-783974 GCF_015228065.2 Penaeus monodon
CATACGTATACACCAATTTTGTAAACGAAACATGCAATGTTTCATTCGACATGCACCAGTGAGCCAAATTGATGAATATGGAAGGAAACTACATGTCTGTTGCC
>NC_051412.1:784193-784368 GCF_015228065.2 Penaeus monodon
TGGGAATTGGAAAGGTGCTTCAGGAGAGAGAGCAGAAACTCAACATTGTCGACACAGGATAATTTGTATGCAAATAATAACATTTTCTGATATCTCATGCAAATGTATCCGAGAAAGTGACAGTCTTTTGATGTGGTGATTCACCTTAGCATCTCTCGGTAGAAGGAGAGAGGAA
>NC_051412.1:785396-785592 GCF_015228065.2 Penaeus monodon
ACTAGCAAAAACAATCAAGCGCTTGAAAATAATGCTAAAAATGTGACGCTGAAGATCCAAATAAGGATAATAAGGATTGCCAAAAAAAGAGTAAGGCAAAAAGTTATTGTTTCCTGTCGTTGATTAATTGGTCTGATGACAAAGACAGAAGAACAAAGACAACCGCAGGGGACAGACGTGGGTGAAAAAGTGGGAG
>NC_051412.1:785790-786057 GCF_015228065.2 Penaeus monodon
ACGGAAAGCTAGGAAAGGAGTATGGGGAGGCGGAGGCGATGGATGAGAGGGAGGAAATGATGAAATGGAAGAGGAACGAGGGGGAAGGCATTTGATATGGACTGGTCGGGTAGATGGAAGGGAAAAGAGAATTAAACTAGGTGTATTATCAGCAGAGGCAGAAAAAAATATTCTTTCCACTTTTCTTCTTCTTCCCTTTACTTCTTATCTTAATTAGGCAGAGGAGGGAGCACAAAAAGTAGTATAGAAATACGTTTGAGTGAGTCT
>NC_051412.1:786213-786386 GCF_015228065.2 Penaeus monodon
AAAGTTTGACACCGTATTACGAGGGTCGACGTGTAGTCGCATCAACTCACGCATTTTAACACACACAAACACACATAATAACACTTCAATCACATTCGTGTGTATACTAAGTGATAATAATTTTCAGTTTGACAATCAAAAGCATGTTGATATTTCTAAATTATTCTCACAAT
>NC_051412.1:788250-788748 GCF_015228065.2 Penaeus monodon
TTCCCTAGCAAAAAAATCCTTTATTTCATTTGTGTACAGAAACCCACTTACACTTGCCTCACTACAAAATTAATCTCTTATATCTTACAAAACATATGAAGCATTGAAAATATCAAGAAATTATGTAATTTCCCATCAATATCAATATATTGTCAGGATCCTGAAGATGAATGGTTTTCAATTAAATTTAATTAATAACAACCTCAAGAAAACTAAAAGGCATTTACACAGGTACTATGGCTATTGGTAACTTATTTTTTATTAGAACAAGAAATTTCTCTAAGCGTCTATGCTCTTCCACTGAATATAACTTCTCGTGTGATATTTGGGGAAAACATACGTCAATCTGTTATTCGCATGGAAGAACTAAGAGGTTTCTGTTATAGAAATAAGGGATTTAAACTCACAAACCCAAGTAAGTCTTTAATCAGAAGTCACTCTTTTAAAGAAAATTATCCTTTTTCTCATAGCAATTATGAAATTTTCGACTCTTCCCAA
>NC_051412.1:788838-789402 GCF_015228065.2 Penaeus monodon
TTAAAATAGACTCCCATTAATTTATTCGTTTTCTTTTTTCAATATTGAATAGGTCTTTGCAGACAGTGGACGTGGCTGCATAGTTTTTAAAAGTTTTTTAGTTACTATCCTGTGATCTTTACAAGATAATTCATACATTAGCAGCTAAAGAGCTTCAACATACGTTTCGATTTGCCGAAAAACAACGTCATATGAATTTGATATACTGTATTGTTCTGCTGGCTTTTGTGCTTGAGTTATGTAATTTCGACAGTAATAATGCTTCTTCATATCAATTTCCATTATAAAACCATACATTACCACCTCAACATGTTTTCCTATACGATGTTTTCACTTGTGATAAGCCTATGCCTTACATTACTTTGGAATATTCTAATTTTGTATTTTTGTCGTAATTTTCTAGTCAACATTACGTTTATAATCTATATATTCTCTTAGTGTTTCTCGATAATTTACATTAAACACCATTGATAATGTATTTCTCCTGATTCAAAATGATTTTGTAAATTCAACTCACTCATATTTTTTGTGACATTTTGATAATAAGTTAGCTATAACAATTCC
>NC_051412.1:789464-789551 GCF_015228065.2 Penaeus monodon
AACTACTTTAAGGAAATGCTTTTAATATATAACTTTGGAACTATTTCTGCACACACGCACATATGTGAATGTATATTTAATTATATA
>NC_051412.1:791150-791230 GCF_015228065.2 Penaeus monodon
TCTGTCATCTACTCGTTGACCTCATGCAATATTGGCTACATGGTCGTCTTCTTGTGTTTTCCAGAGAAGAGTTGCCATGG
>NC_051412.1:792415-792846 GCF_015228065.2 Penaeus monodon
CCGTTCTGTTTAGGAAATTAAGTTATTGCCGCTTTCTTCCTCCCATAACCTTTCTTTTGTCACAAAGGGATTAACGTAAATAAAATAAAAGAGAATTTAAAAGATAATTCAATATGATACATAAATAGATACTATAGGAGACCAGCCATGTAAAGTATACCCAGGAAAAAAAGAAAAAACGGTATCAACCACTTCGTTCTTAGTCGTTGATTAAAATAATTCTTTCGGGGCTCTCTGCAATCCATTTAGGGAAAAAGAATTCCCTTTTTCCCGCCCTTTAATTTCAATTTCCCCAAAAAAGAGGGGGCCCACACTTTTTTAAAAGGGTGCTTTTTAACTGTACTTTTTAACCCCTAAACCCTTTTCCTATTTTGTTCAAGGCTTATATTAGGTGATTTTTCTTCTTGAGATTATGCGGCTAGAAAAAGTAG
>NC_051412.1:793103-793692 GCF_015228065.2 Penaeus monodon
TGCTACATCAGAAATACATCGCTAATGAGGTCTCCCTGAGGACTAGTTTCCGTGTGCGAAACTTGAAATGCTGATTCTCCACTTTCCGGTAATCGAAATTTGTTTAAATGTCATTTGGAGCGCTTTTATTGTATTTGAAGTGTTTCATCGTAGATTTTTTATTTCGTTAAAATATTGGGCAGCGTTATCGCGAACAAAATTGCAAGGGCCCATGGAGCAAACCCCAAAGGGCATAATATTCTAGGGCTTTGGAGAGATTTTCTTTTTTAGAGGCGGGTACACACACATCTTTAATGCAAATCCGGGACGATTAATATCGTTTCTATTATCATAAGTAAAGCAATGGGTTACTGATATTTAGTCCTTTTTTTAAAAAAAAAAGTGGGGCTTTTTCCAATCAGTGAGCTTTGAAATGATGAAACACATGATAAACTCAGTTGAATTTCGAACAGCAATTCCATCAACCAAAATTTATTCCAAACAATCCTAGATACTTACTACACGCCATTTTTATTTGTTACTTATTCTGCACCACTTAAAAGCATGTTCTTGTGTATCGTTTTCATGGCGAATAGAATTTTCCCCTTTT
>NC_051412.1:793745-794106 GCF_015228065.2 Penaeus monodon
ATTATATATATAATATATTATATAATATTTAAAAACATATATTTTATATATATATATTATAAAAATTTTTTATATATATGATTTTATATAAAATATAAAAATAATATTACATCATACCCACACACAACACAAAACACACACACACACACCCCATAAAATAAATAAAATATATTATTAAATAATAAAATATATATAGATAAAATATAATATAAAATTTTAGTAAAAGGGAAGAGATATATATAATAATATATCCCCTATAATATTTTTATATTTTATTTTATATTTTATAAATAATATACAATTTTATATAATATTATATATATTTTTATATATAAGATATATATATTATTTTTTAGGTTTC
>NC_051412.1:794271-794396 GCF_015228065.2 Penaeus monodon
CCTTTTAATTTTATATACCCATTTTCTACTGTTTGTCCATCAATTTAAACCCCTATTCTTTTTTTTTTTTCTTGTCTCTTTTTGCACCCAAACTTAGGTAATCAATTTCGGGTCCCAACCCAAAA
>NC_051412.1:794588-794802 GCF_015228065.2 Penaeus monodon
ACGAGTACGTTATAGTTTGTAACCCCCAAATTTACACTAGTTGCAACCCTGTTGACATCATTGGCAATAGTTATAAAGCTAACATTCGAAACGCTTCACTGCATTTGGCCAATATTCATCTCCGTTTGACATTTCCGGTTATTCGTTGCGTGGATGATGCCTATGATTATGACGTGTCCCAGATATTTGTCATATTTCACCCAAATAGATGTCC
>NC_051412.1:801172-802065 GCF_015228065.2 Penaeus monodon
TTACCTATAGGTTGCAGACTCACGTCGGCTGTCAACTGTGCCTTCACGTGCGGCGTGGAGCTATGGCGAAAATGAGAGAGATATGAATGTTAGAGATCTAAAAGAGTACATAGAAGTTATATGCGTCTGGTGTCACGTCTCCATGCAGCTATTACTACACTGAAATCTCTTTCATCGATCCAAATTAATAATCCCCTTCCCTTATTAATGACTTAAGACTTAAACATTAAAGAGTTCATTACTCAGGTTCCTAGGACATATCACACGCAATGTGGTTTAAATGGTATTCGAGAAAAAAGAGAAAAAGAGAACAAAAAGCAGTAAGATAAAGAAGAGAGAAGCAAACTATCACTCATGAAGATATTTTGGTATTCGCGCTCCATACCTGTGATTTCTAGTTACGATGGTTTATAATTATTTAGTGTTTCAGATGGGTCCTAATTTATATGCAGTTTGCGGTTGCGTTAAGCTAGGAAGACTTTTATAACTATCACACTATTTTACTTTTGGTGTTAGAGACGCATTTCTGAAGAAGCATTTTAAAACGTGCCTCTGTACATGAACTTCTCCATTTTCCATCGTAAAATGTAAAATTTAGACTGGACGATAAAAATCCTATTACGCATATATTTACCACATTCTGAGTCAACAGTCAATGACCTTGAATGCACATTTGTCACGAATCCTCTGAAGACAGCGGTTAAAGTCCAAGAATCATTCACGAAAAAGAGGACTTTCAGGGTAAGCAGTGTGGCATGCAACCAAGTTGAGCTCGTTGGTGTGAGAGAAAGAGCTAGCTTCCATCAATTGTCCTGTTTTCAAGAACATGCCCCCTCGACTTTTTAAATATATTATTAATATTTATCTATATCTCTTCTAAGTCCCTCTTTCTA
>NC_051412.1:803465-803587 GCF_015228065.2 Penaeus monodon
TATCGTACGGATACTACAATTTTGGGGGAGCACTAAAAGTGTACTCATAAACGAATTACCTTACACTGGCATCGCATATGTATGGGTTTTAATTTTTTTCAGTAAGTCATAATATGTATTCA
>NC_051412.1:804125-804204 GCF_015228065.2 Penaeus monodon
AAAAATATATTGCAAAAAAAATGTAATTATAATTTCATATCCAATTATATATATTAAATTATTTTTAAAATTTTATTAT
>NC_051412.1:804243-804329 GCF_015228065.2 Penaeus monodon
GCATTATTAAATTTTGAAATTTAAAATCATATATTACTATTTATAAAAAATATATTATATAATTTTAATTGCTATATACAAAACGT
>NC_051412.1:805157-805947 GCF_015228065.2 Penaeus monodon
GTCGGAGTGGAAGATGGAGGAAAAATGAGAGAGATATGAATTTAGAGATAAAAAAGTACATAGAAATTAATATGCGTCTGGTGTCACTCTCCATGCAGCTAATTACTACACTAAATCTCTTTCATCATCCAAATAATAATCCCCTCCTTAATTAAGACTTAAGATTAAACATTAAAGAGTCATTAATCAGGTTCCTAGGACATATCACGCAATGTGGGTTTAAATGGTATTCGAGAAAAAAGAGAAAAAGAGAACAAAAAAGCATTAATAATGAAAGAATAGAGAAACAAAACTATCACATCTAATTAATAATTTTTTATTCTGCGCTCCATACCTGTGATTGCTAGTTACAGTGATTTATAATTATTTAGTGTTTCAGATGGGTCCATAATTTATATGCAGTTTTCGTTTGCGTTAAGCTAGGAAGACTTTTATAACTAATCACACTATTTTACTTTTGGTTAGACGTTATCTGAAGAAGCAGTTTAACGCCTCTGTACATGAACTGCCTCCATTTCCCTCGTAAAATGTAAAATTAGAACTGGACGATAAAAAAATCCTATTACGCATATATATTACCACATTCTGAGTCAGACATTCAATGACCTTGAATGCACATTTGTAAACGAAGCCTCTGAAAGCAGCGTTAAAGTCCAAGGAATCAGTCTCGAAAAAGAGGACTTTCAGGGTAAGACAGTGTGGCATGCGAACCAAGTGAGCTCGTTGGTTGGAAAGAAAGAGCTAGCTTCCCTCAATTGTCTGTTTTCAAGACACATTCTCGACTTTTTAA
>NC_051412.1:811614-812389 GCF_015228065.2 Penaeus monodon
CTTTCCACCTTCGTTATATGGCGTCACTAACGTACCTGCATACCCGCACTACCTTTTTTGGGTGGATAGAGTGTTTACCCACCTGCAGCTGGGGCAGGTCGCATGATTTTACAATCGTTTTTTGACCGGAGGTTCTCTCTGCTCGCGATCCACCCACCTGATCTCCGAGTGAGATCTTGTTAATTAATCTTGTTAAACGTGTTTATAGGTGTATTTGTCTCAATTAGCACGGGAATAACTGTTACCTTCATTTCAAGGATATGTGCGGCTCAGATTTTTTTTTCGACAATGTTTACTTGTAGTTTTTTTTTTCTTTGCATATATATTGCTTTCATTAATCAAATGTTATATGTACTGTGTGTATACATTTTACTGAATTAATAAGTAATTTGATGACTTTTAAATCTGAAATCTGGATAAACAGAGGCAGAGGTAATGCATGAAAATTTACTATACAATAAGATTAATTAGCGTCCCGTCCAGATTAGTGTTGCTAATGAACGAAATTGCTAAGAACAGTCAAATCTTTCGTGAATATTGACACAAATCCTTACATTTTTGTTGGAATTTGATGCAAAAATAATTCATTGTAGTTATTGAAGGCATGCGTAGCATAAATGTATCAGTTTAAGTGCAAACGTGAGCAGTTTTTTTTTCAATTTTCAACTAATATAGTACTCGGCGTTTTCATTCGTTTCTCAATTTCATCCTCAAATTTGATGTAAACAGAATGCTTAGAAGTTCTCAAACACACTTTTTTTTTCTCGTTCTGAAA
>NC_051412.1:814315-814810 GCF_015228065.2 Penaeus monodon
AACTATAACCCATTTCCTGAAACAGTACTAAATGTCCCGCCGACCGCAGGCAGCCATACACACAGCACAACCACATCAGCAATCATCTGCCCTCCAAGCGTGTGTGTGATAAACCAGCCTGTTGCCTATTTAGTTTAAATCTCAGTTGATTTCAAAGGGCAACCTTTTCAGGGGAATTAGTGCATTAATGCATTTCACTGTTTCAGAAGAGAGTCCTGTACATACATTAATTTTTACTTTACACCTGTGGATCCGTGTTGTTTGCAGTGCCTGTGATTCAGAGAAAACCATTATACAGTGCAGTACCCCCCTTATCCCTCTTCTGTAACTCACTCGAGCCATGTTTATCTCTTATAGTTACCAATTACGAGAAGGACTTTATGATGGCATATTGTAGCCTGTTATGAAAATAACATAATATATAAGAATATGTCAAGTTGCTTTCCGTACCCATGTGGAAGTATATTTATGTGTGTTTTTTGAATATGTGTGCGA
>NC_051412.1:815182-815282 GCF_015228065.2 Penaeus monodon
GACAACATATTTCTAAGAAATTTGTAGGATAAACCCGAAATGCGTGTTTTTCGTTTACTCTCGACACGCAGGATTTCAAAGCCACACTTCTTTTTTTTTT
>NC_051412.1:815817-816314 GCF_015228065.2 Penaeus monodon
CTTTTTTTGGGCGCACTTTTCTGTGCAGTTTTACACTTCGGCCAACCCTAAACTCTCCCCCCGGTCTTTATAGTACTCGTGACCCAAGACCGATAACTGTGCTCTCGCTTCTGCTGTCATTGCGGGGACTAAATTGGGGGGACTGATTGCCCTGGGGGCCGTTTTTTAAAACTTTCGCTACTTTCCCCCCCTGAAAATTTAGCCTCTGTCGTTAAGTGGCAAATCTCAACCCTTTTAAAACGAAAATTCAGGGGCAAATATATGCCGTTATTTCCTAAAAATTCGCTGTTTTTGGATGTCTTAAAAAGAGGGTTTCGTATCTGAACAAGCGCTTTTAAAATTTTGCAGCAGAATGAAACACATTTGCCAACAAAAAAAAAACCCATATCTATGCCTGTCGAAATCTAATAAAAAATATTGAAGAAATGTATGTTAACATATTTTTTATGTAAAAAAAATCAAAGGGGGAACATTGGTTGCTAGGTAGTTTTTCCCCG
>NC_051412.1:816356-816706 GCF_015228065.2 Penaeus monodon
AATGACCGAGCTAGAGCAAAGCTAGAGCTAAATAATGGCGGCGTAAACCCTTGCAGGGTTTTTGACTTGTTTTGATCGAATATTTCATTCATCTAATTCGATCTAGGGTGATAATGATGAGTTCGCTACCGGGCATACCCATTGGATTAACCTTACAATTTTGAACCCAAAATAAACGGGGTTATAGAAAAACAAAATCTCACCCCAAAAAAAAAAAAAGTGTGGGTTTAAAACCTGCGTTCGAGAGTAAAAAGAAAAACACGCATTTCAGGTTTTCCTACAAATTTTTTTGAAAAATGTTGTCCGGATAAATTACTATCTGAAACCCAAAGCCATTCCCCCTGATGTTG
>NC_051412.1:817224-818519 GCF_015228065.2 Penaeus monodon
TTCTGAACTTGAAAAAGTGAAAGAATTGGTGCATGTTGAAAGCAATTAACTTTTTTACTCCTGCAAATGATAAATAAAATCTGTTTGTTATTTTTTTTCTGTTATCAGTTTGAATATTTATGAAAATGGTATTTACCTAACCTCCTGTTTCATAAAAAAGCCAAAAGCTAAAGCATTCATTCGCTGTCCAAAAATTATTTTAATTTACATTGGCACGATAAAAGGTTTGACCAGAAAGTCGTAGAGTTGAGCCGCCGGCAAAGTTTTGGTTTGAAAATAAAAGGGCCTGACATTATGTCCCACGCTGCGGTCGAGATATATCATGGATCATCGAAACCCTGTGGGGCGAGTTGCTTACACAACCTTTGCGTGGGTGAAAAGGGGACGAGGTTCAGCGCTTTTTGGCTTGGTTCAGGAAATTTAAAAACAAAAATATCCCTTGTTAAAGAGGGAAAAAAGTTTTTTTACGGGATTTATAGGAGACGAAGAGTATTTCTTATGGCAGAGTTTAGTAAGGGGATTGCGGCAGCAGTCATATAATTTTGGCGAATAAAATTCGAACTGAAAACGACAGAACTGCTTCGAGAAACGTGTCCACTTGTTAGAATGCGAATCCCTACTGTGGTTTATTCTTTTAAAAATTTATGGGGGAAAAAATAAACCACAGTAGGGGTTCGCATTTAACAAGGACATTTCTCGAGCAGTTCGTCTTTTCCCCGTTCGAATTTTATTCGCCAAATTTTATGATGCTCCGCAATCCCCTTTTCTAAACTCTGCCATAAGAAATACTCTTCGTCTCCTATAAATCCCGTAAAAAAACTTTTTTCCCTCTTTAACAAGGGATATCTTTGCTTATTAATTCCTGAACATCAAGCCAGAAATGCGTCTGAACCTACGTGCCCTTTCAGGCCACGCAGAAGGTTCGTGTAATGCAACTCGCCCCACATGAGTTCGATGATCCATGATATATCTCGACCGCAAGCGATGGGACATAATGTCAGGACACTTTATCTTCAAACCAGAACTTTCGCCGGCGGCTCAGACATCACTACGACATTTCTGGTCAAACCATTTAGTCTGTGCCCATGTGAATTAAAATAATTTTTGGACAGCGAATGAATGCTTTAGCTTTTGGCTTTTTTATGAAACAGGAGGTTAGGTAAATACCATTTTCATAATATTCAACTATAACAGAAAAAAAATAACAAACAGATTTTATTTATCATTTGCAGGAGTAAAAAAGTTAATTGCTTTCAACATGCATCCAATTCTTTCACTATTTGCAAAGATTCAGA
>NC_051412.1:818962-819316 GCF_015228065.2 Penaeus monodon
TACAGGTGGAAGTGGCGTTGGTTCAGATAGTAGATTTATCCGGACAACATATTTTCTAAGAAATTTGTAGGATAAACCTGAAATGCGTGTTTTCGTTTACTCTCGACACGCAGGATTTCAAAGCCACACTTCTTTTTTTTTGCAGGTGAGATTTTGTTTTTCTATAACCCCGTTATATTTTAGGTTCACATTGTAAGGTTAAATCCAATGGGTATGCCAGGTAGCGAACTCATCATTATCACCGTAGATCCGAATTAGATGAATGAAATATTCCGATCAAAAGCAAGTCAAATCTCGTGCAAGGCTTGACGCCGCCATTATTTACTGCTCTAGCTTTGCTCTAGCTCGGTCATT
>NC_051412.1:819357-819906 GCF_015228065.2 Penaeus monodon
TACGGGTAAACACATACCTAGCAATCCAATGTTCCGCGCTTTGATTTTTTTTTAGCATACATTACAATATGTTAACATACATTTCTTCAATATTTTTCATTAGATTTCGACAGGCATAGATATGTTGTGTTTTTGTGTTGGCAAATGTGTTTTCATTCATGCTGCAAATTTAAATGCGCTTGTTCAGATACGAACCGTCTTTTCGAAGACATCCAAGAACAGCGAATTTGATGGAAATAACGGCATATATTTGCCCACTAGTAATTTATCGTTCTGAAAAGGGTTGAGATTCGCCACTTAACTGACAGAGAGCTAACTTTGCAGGGGAGAATGTAGCGAAAGTTTTAAAAAGCGGCCGAGGGCAATCAGTCCCTCCATATTCAGTCCTGCAATGACAGCAGAAGGCGAGAGCACAGTTATCGGTCTTGGATCACGAGTACTATAAAGACCGGGAGGGAGAGTTCAGGATTGGCCGAAGTGTAATCTGCACAGAAACGCTGCGCCAAATAAAGGACAAGACATGTTCAAACCAACGTGTTGAATATTCCT
>NC_051412.1:820367-820449 GCF_015228065.2 Penaeus monodon
AAAAAGAAGTGTGGCTTTGAAATCCTGCGTGTCGAGAGTAAACGAAAACACGCATTTCAGGTTTATCCTACAAATTTCTTAG
>NC_051412.1:821025-821439 GCF_015228065.2 Penaeus monodon
ATTTTCATAACAGGCTACAATATGCCATCATAAAGTCCTTCTCGTAATTGGTAACTATAAGAGATAAACATGGCTCGAGTGAGTTACAGAAGAGGGACTAATGGGGGTACTGCACTGTATAATGGCTTTCTCTGAATCACAGGCACTGCAAACAACACGGATCCACAGGTGTAAAGTGAAAATTAATGTATGTACAGGACTCTCTTCTGAAACAGTGAAATGCATTAATGCACTAATTACCCTGAAAAGGTTGCCCTTTGAAATCAACTGAGTATTTTTCACTAAATATGCAACAGGCTGTTTTATCACACACACGCTTGGACGGCAGATGATTGCTGATGTGGTTGTGCTGTGTGTATGGCTGCCTGCGGTCGGCTGTACATTTAGTACTGTTTCAGGAAATGATTATATGAT
>NC_051412.1:823302-824076 GCF_015228065.2 Penaeus monodon
TTCAGAACGAGAAAAAAAAAGTGTGTTTGAGAACTTCTAAGCATTCTGTTTACATCAAATTTGAGGATGAAATTGAGAAACGAATGAAAACGCCGAGTACTATATTAGTTGAAAATTGAAAAAAAAACTGCTCACGTTTGCACTTAAACTGATACATTTATGCTACGCATGCCTTCAATAACTACAATGAATTATTTTTGCATCAAATTCCAACAAAAATGTAAGGATTTGTGTCAATATTCACGAAAGATTTGACTGTTCTTAGCAATTTCGTTCATTAGCAACACTAATCTGGACGGGACGCTAATTAATCTTATTGTATAGTAAATTTCATGCATTTACCTCTGCCTCTGTTTATCCAGATTTCAGATTTAAAAGTCTCAAATTACTTATTAATTCAGTAAAATGTATACACACAGTACATATAACATTTGATTAATGAAAGCAATATATATGCAAAGAAAAAAAAAACTACAAGTAAACATTGTCGAAAAAAAAATCCTGAGCCGCACATATCCTTGAAATGAAGGTAACAGTTATTCCCGTGCTAATTGAGACAAATACACCTATAAACACGTTTAACAAGATTAATTAACAAGATCTCACTCGGAGATCAGGTGGGTGGATCGCGAGCAGAGAGAACCTCCGGTCAAAAAACGATTGTAAAATCATGCGACCTGCCCCAGCTGCAGGTGGGTAACACTCTTATCCACCCAAAAAAGGTAGTGCGGGTATGCAGGTACGTTAGTGACGCCATATAACGAAGGTGGAAAG
>NC_051412.1:824338-824420 GCF_015228065.2 Penaeus monodon
GCTTTATTCTATTTTTGTTCACTTCTCTCAACTACGTTTTTAAGAAATAAGGGTTTTGAAATGTACTTTTTAATATTTTGCA
>NC_051412.1:824798-824918 GCF_015228065.2 Penaeus monodon
TCCACCAACTCCCCATTCCGTCTCCTGTGCTTCCACTCAAATAGCCCAGCAATATCTGATAGTCTGTGTTCTGCAGTGTAATGCGAAGTCCCACCGGATGTTGTGAGCAGAACAAATGGC
>NC_051412.1:825272-825468 GCF_015228065.2 Penaeus monodon
AGAAAAACATTCCTTAAATTGCATCTTAAAAAAAATATATTTATAGTCATTAAAATAAATATGTAAAATTATCGTCATCTATTACGTTTATCTCTTGGGAGATGGCAGCTCTGGTGCTGATTTGGTGCTGGATCGGTGGGATTTGTAACTGCTTTTTCTCCACCATCAAGAAGACCCAAGTAGCGATTAAGCAATA
>NC_051412.1:825776-825876 GCF_015228065.2 Penaeus monodon
AAGAATTAAAGGTATCTGCTACTTTTGGAGACTTGAAATGTATTACACTCAGGTGCAGGGAAGGAGAGTCTATATAAGAGAAAGTCTGTCCTTCCAGCTG
>NC_051412.1:826060-826175 GCF_015228065.2 Penaeus monodon
GCTGGCTGTGTGGCTGGTACTCTTCATGCTCCAACTCTGCCAGGTGATGTGGGAGCACTTTCACCCTGGCCCTATTAAAAGGGGCACTCTTTAGCCAGGTGACCAGGTCTCCTAC
>NC_051412.1:828062-828162 GCF_015228065.2 Penaeus monodon
GCGAAAGCGAACATCCGAAGAAGTAGACGCATAGAGCTAACAAGATGAAAAAAGAAACTATCTGTATAGAAGAACGCAAATAATTGAACGAGCAAACTGG
>NC_051412.1:828981-829076 GCF_015228065.2 Penaeus monodon
ATATTTGAACCTGAAATAAACTGATGTGCGCAAATAAATTGATGAGCTCAAATGAATGATGTAGGCAATCGAAGTGCACTGTGCCACGTGGTCAC
>NC_051412.1:829296-829396 GCF_015228065.2 Penaeus monodon
TGAGAACATTCGTGGTTACCGCTCCCGGGATACCGCTCCACCCCTACGGAAGTAAAATGGTAACTATTTATGCGAAACCAGCTTATCATCCATGTTATTT
>NC_051412.1:829666-830151 GCF_015228065.2 Penaeus monodon
TGAAAACGGATGAAAATCGAAATGTTACCGAAGCAATAAATTCAAATAAGATACACGGCTGATATCAGCTGCCTCTGACATTGATGTCAATTCCACGCACTGCAATTCGCGACAATATTAAGGATTTTCTTTTCAAAAACATAATATATTATTTCACTATACGCAGGATTAAATGATTCTATAAAATATGAATGAAGGCATATAGATAGATCAATGAATATTTTTGAGCATGGTATATTTATATTTACATATTTACAGCTTATAGGCAATAATAAAGCAATATCTATTATCAATAGTATCTTCGTCACTCCGAAGTTTAATGTATAAACTTTGTAGATAAGAATCTTATGATGAGAATTCATACTTGAAGGTTGCATATGCATTTGCTTTAGTTCTTTTATTTAAAAATGTGATAAATGTTCAGCCAAGACATTGCATTCTTCCAACTTTTATATAATAATGATTTACTTCAAAGTTTTGAAATA
>NC_051412.1:830192-831130 GCF_015228065.2 Penaeus monodon
AATGTTTGTCTTTATTTTTTAAGTATGTATATGTATACGTATATCCTTAACGAATGTGTTTCTATTGTACGTATGCCTGGAAAATGAATCGGGCATAAACATTTCCTCGTAAATATCAACCAAAGCAGACGACTGAAGATGGCCAAAGCCGCCGTATAAGCTACAGTTGACACGTTGAATCGGATACAAGATCGACAGTTCCATTCCGAAAACGGCGCATCGAATTATTGTCTTTGTCCACATTTCTTATCTCACTGCAATTTCCTCACGCCCCTCATACTCCATCCCCAGCCACATAAAGCTTTGTTTTAAGTGGTCGTAGCTATTAACTACGTTTATTAAAAGCTTCCATTGCACTGCAAACGTCTTATCCTGAAAATGCGCACTCGACTAAGTTTATAGTGATTTTCTTGCAGTAACAGACCAGTACTGGACATTTTATGTACGGCTAAGTGCATACACCAACGTAGAATTAGCGGGTCTCGCCGCCTTGACAATTTGACCACCGTAAATATCGTGTGACAGGGAGGATGGGAGGAGGGTGATGAGCACTCACTTTGCTCTACCTTGCTGCATATCAATTTAGACGATGTCTATAGTGCCTTGAAGTGTCAGAAGTTAAAAATACGGAAACGATATTTACACTGTATGTGTCTGTGTATGTATCTTTCTAAACCAGCTTGAATATATTATCTAACACCTACTTTATTTTATTTCAGAACTCACTACCAGTAAATCACCCGACGAGTTCTCCTGCTGTAAACCTACGTAAGTACCTCGTCAGTTATGAAGCAGGGTACTTTATAAATAATCACGCAACATTTCCAGTTGTGTGAGAAATTTATTGCCGTAGTGGGCTGTAACTGTTCACTGAGTAGTTTGGTGATGAAAATACTGTACTGTGTAATAGATTTCAACAAAGTTATCATCATTTGTAC
>NC_051412.1:831236-831459 GCF_015228065.2 Penaeus monodon
TAATACCATCTTGAGAAATTATTTCATTTTCTTTATATTTATAGTTAAACCTATGCACAAGAACATTCACTTGATAAACATTATACATTCATTCACTCTTTATCTATTTGACGTACGGTGACCGACTGACTTTCAGCTCACGACTCATACTTGGAAAAATCCGCCAAACGACCATGTGTACGTCATGCGTAAAATTCCTGTCCCGGTTACTTTGTCATGTGAC
>NC_051412.1:831490-831699 GCF_015228065.2 Penaeus monodon
AGACGACCTTTTCCAGTGATGTAATTAATCATGAAATTGAATGGAAAAAAACATGTTGCGGTAAGGGTAATAGAACCAGGATTTCTTTTAATTTTTCGTGTTAAAACGAGAAATTCTTTATAACGTTGCATTGTTTTTTTCGGTTTCATTTCTTTACTTTTTGCGATGTTATCTCCTTGTATGTAATTGCCTATTTTTCGATGGTCCAT
>NC_051412.1:837016-837138 GCF_015228065.2 Penaeus monodon
AAATTCAACACACCACAAATATACATATATATAAATTATAATAATATTATAATTTTATATATTATAAATATATAAAATTAACAACAAATCCCACACACACACACCACACACCACACACACAA
>NC_051412.1:838430-838543 GCF_015228065.2 Penaeus monodon
AAACACCCCACCACAACAACAAAAACACACACGGCACAAAACCCAAAAAAACCACCACCCCAACATACACAAACACCACGCGCCACCACCAAACAAACACCAACACACATACG
>NC_051412.1:838794-838932 GCF_015228065.2 Penaeus monodon
ATGTTGTCATCCTCCTAGCCTTCCACCGACTTCACCCCCGGTATTGAGGCAAAAACCGGCTGATAAGCTACAGGACTGAAAACTAACTGCTTTTTTGTGTGTGTAAATTAATACATTTTATATTTTTCTTGTGATTAT
>NC_051412.1:839402-839643 GCF_015228065.2 Penaeus monodon
TTATTACTACATTGGGGTCCCACCCCCTACGACCCCTTTATTTGTAAAATGTCGGCTGGGGGGAAGAGGGGGCGCCCCACCCGGGTTCGACCGAGGTGTTGGACTCCTTTTCCTTGCAGTAGGACGAGCGGTTATTTGCTCTTGAGGGGAAATGCAGCGGTTGGAGTTAGGTGAGAAGACCCGGCTGAGGGATGTCAGTTGGGTTTGGGGACACCTTGATGGTCATCACTCCTCGGGGAGA
>NC_051412.1:850119-850364 GCF_015228065.2 Penaeus monodon
TCTCGCCGAGGAGGTGTGACCATAAAAGGTTACCCAAACCCTACTGACATGCCTCCCAGTCTTTTCCCTCACTCCCCAAACCCCTCAGTTCCCCCAAGACAGAAGTAAACCCCTCGTCCCACTGCAAAGGGCAAGATGTTCCAAGCACCCCGGGGAACCGGGGACGCCCCCTCTTCCACCCCCGCCGACATTTTACCCAAAAAAAGTGGGTCGTCAGGTTTTTGGGGCCCAAGTAGTATATTATA
>NC_051412.1:850406-850557 GCF_015228065.2 Penaeus monodon
AATAATCAATAAAAAGTAAATATAAAATATATATAAAAAATAATAGATTTCTATGTATTATTTATATATTTATTATATATTATATATTAATATTTTATATGTAGGGGGGTATGTTTTAACAATAATCACATAGGACCACACACCCGCAAAT
>NC_051412.1:850620-850858 GCF_015228065.2 Penaeus monodon
ACAATATATATAATTTTTAATATATAATATATTATATAATTATAATTAAAATTAATTATATATATATATTTTAAAATTTTTACTAACATATACAATTTGTGGTGCTGTTGTTGTGTGTTGTTTATACATGATAATATATATAAATTTTATAAATTTTATATATATAATAATTATATATATATAATTTTATATATATATATGTACCATGAAATTAATAAATTTTTATATATTCCACACA
>NC_051412.1:851538-851659 GCF_015228065.2 Penaeus monodon
ATTTAATATAAAATTTCATATGCAATTAAAATTAATATATATCCCCTATCTTTCTAAAAAATTTTACATAACTTATAATTTTTTGGGGTTTTTGAAAGTATTGGTTACAACTATATCACAT
>NC_051412.1:852322-852405 GCF_015228065.2 Penaeus monodon
GTATTTTTTAAGACATTATATAATAACCCCACACACACACACACTTTTGTGTGGGTTTTTTTGGGGTTTGTGTGTTGGTTTTG
>NC_051412.1:853469-853700 GCF_015228065.2 Penaeus monodon
TAATCTCGTCCCAAGTAAGAAATCCCTATCAGTGAAGTCTGTCTTCTTCACACACTTACGCAGGCAAAACCAGCTGCAGCGGACGACGTAAGCGATTTAATTTTCAACATCTTTTTATACAGGTTTCAAGTAGGGTCTTATGAACACAGAACTGGAAACAAGGAGTTTTAATTACTCTGTCCTCGCTCTGCCTTCGTTTCTTCCCTTTGTGACTCCTTTTTTTTCTCGTCT
>NC_051412.1:856328-856652 GCF_015228065.2 Penaeus monodon
AACGATAGTGAGACAAATTCGTAAAAACAAATTATAAATCTTCATATATCCTTTTTTTTTTTTTTACCCTCAAAGACCTAAATTTTGGGGAAACAAAATTTCTATTTTTTCCTTTTACAGCCACGCCTGACCTTGTTTTCTTTTGTTTTTCACTTTTGTTTCGTATGGGGGAAGTCTTCCCTTAAGTTGGGACAAAATCTGGGGGTATCCCATTTCAAGAGGTCTTTTGAAGAGATTTTTTGTTTACCACTTTTTTGTCATTTTCCCAATTAAAAAAAAATTTTCGTGTTATTATCATCTAACTAAAAGGGAATTTTTAAACCC
>NC_051412.1:856824-857422 GCF_015228065.2 Penaeus monodon
TTTTTTTACTAGCCTATCCTGGGTTTATTTTTGACCACAAGTCATTAATAAAAACGAATCCCTAAATTTTTTTTTTATCTAAAACAAAAAACATTTTCTTAGACTAGACCTTTTTTAATTTATTTTTATAACCATTTTCTGTGCTAAAACGGATCAAAGGGGTTTTTTGTTTTCCTACTTATTTTAAATTCTTTATCGGGTTTTGTTTAATTTTCCCATTTGCTTTTATGCAAAACCCCTTTCCCTTTTTTATGTTTTCTACCCCCCTTCCTTTTCCTTTTGGGCCTTTTTTTTCCCCGGACTTTTATCATTTTTACTTTCTTAATTTTTTCCCTCTTTCTTAAGGGGGGGAACTTAGGGGGCAGTGTTGTATGTTACAAGAAAATTTTTTTTCATTTGCTGTTTTTTTGTTTTTATTATTTTTGAAACGGCTGTCCCCCCTTTGTGCCCAATTTTCAAATATTTTGACCAGATTTTTTTTTTCTGGCAATCCCGGCCTGTGTTCTTCAATTTTTTATTTCTTTTTGGAAAGGTGAAGGGGGCCCTTTGGATTGCCAGGCCGTAAAAATTCAAATTTTGGGAATGGGGTTTCTCCCCA
>NC_051412.1:857581-858048 GCF_015228065.2 Penaeus monodon
CAAATTGTCATTCTTTGTTTATAAGTCTCCCTCTATATTTTTATGCGGATAAACCTGGTTTTTTTAGTTTTTTTATGAAGTAAAAATTTGTTAATTTAAAAAAAAATTTTTGTTTTCATTTTCAAATGCCACGAACTTAACCATTTCTTGTTGGTAACGATTTCTCTCTCATAGTCTTCCCAGGTATTTTCTTGATTTTAAAAATAAAAAAGCGACATATTTCCCCCCGTCTTTTTTTAACAGCAGCCAAGTTTTTTTTAGGCCTATTTTTAGCCAAAGTCTCGTTTAAATGTGTCGTTCCTAAGTTTTGGTCTCTTTCGTTTTCTTTGTTTCTTAAAAAAACTTTGCCCTTTCCCTTTCAAACCTGCCCCTAAATTTGGCTTCATCAGTGAATTAAGTTTGAGTTTTTTTGCTTTTTTTTAAAGGTTTTTTTCTGCCCAAACAACGAGTTGAAATTTTACTATATC
>NC_051412.1:858702-858919 GCF_015228065.2 Penaeus monodon
GTCTTACGCGTTCCCCTGCAGAGCACAACAGTCTTTTTTTTTACTTTCGGGCGCAACCACCATAGATCCGTGTTTACATTCACAAAATCCATCTTGGATTGTGAATGTTCGCAGTGGTGTGTTTGTATTACACTTCCAGCAGCTGATTTTAAATTTTCCCTTGTGTAAAGTGGCTATCGAGTTTTTTATTATAATTTGTTATATCTAATATGTGTCG
>NC_051412.1:859369-859514 GCF_015228065.2 Penaeus monodon
CTATGACTACAATCAGCGATTAAGAATAAATAAGATAAAAAGAATCATTGTTTTTCTTTTTTTCTTTTTCGTTTTAATTACCATCACCTCCTTCATATAAACAAGGAACCAGAAGGCATTACAGAAAACGAGAGCCAAAGAGGAG
>NC_051412.1:859558-859812 GCF_015228065.2 Penaeus monodon
TCTAAATACTGGAAGCACCAGTGGTCCCGAAGCAGACAATACGAATAGATGACTGGTCTTTTCTCTTTGAGCCAACTATTGAAGACAAATGCTCTCGTACATTCATATCTTTTTCCCTACGAAATGTCACGAGAAATACAAATTTAAGCGTCCAACTTTCGCTCCTACGGCCTTGTTTCGCTCAAGAACTCCCTTCGCGGCACAAAGTTTTCATTTTAAAAAAATTCTGGTGGCATTTGACATATTTCTAAAAA
>NC_051412.1:859884-860094 GCF_015228065.2 Penaeus monodon
GGGACTTGCTGCGAAATTGTCTAACTCTCTTTCGATAAACGATAGCTTAGCTACCGGTTCGCTCTTTCTCCGGCATTTAAACTCGATTATCAAATAAAATACTGATAACGAATTTTACATTTTTGCGAGCGAGTGAAAATTAGTAATTAAAGGGAAAGAATAATCATTGTGACATGTATTTCATAAATGACTTCACACTGCTGCTGCTGC
>NC_051412.1:860312-860524 GCF_015228065.2 Penaeus monodon
GTAATCTAATTAAGATTATTTTCTCTTACAAAAAATGTATAATGGGATTATTGCTGTTTCAATTTTGGGAATGTTTAAAGTTGTGGATGTAGTAATGCATTCGCTAAAAATTCTTCTTCTTTCTGAAAAAACTTCTTTACTAATGTAGCTATTAATTCACGGCGGCTATGCTAAGCCTCGTTCTAATGTGTTCCTCTGATGCTCAGAATGAA
>NC_051412.1:861179-861299 GCF_015228065.2 Penaeus monodon
ACATTAATCGTACTATATCTACTACTCCCACTGCTAATACAAATTGTGACGATGTTCATGCTAATCTTTGTTATAATTATCTTCACTTCATTATGACAGTAATAATATTATTACTTCACC
>NC_051412.1:861609-861815 GCF_015228065.2 Penaeus monodon
GCACGAAATATAAGGACAGGAACGCACGCATAAAAACAATACAATCTAATATAAGCTCGCTGGTCATGAGCTTGTAAATGAACCAAATATTTCTTTCCACTTTCTGGTCAAATTTAATCCTGCCTGAAACTTTTCCACCATACGAAACTTAAAAGATATACTGTAACAGGTTATTAAAGCTGCTCCATAACTCTTCAGCACCTGGT
>NC_051412.1:861886-861950 GCF_015228065.2 Penaeus monodon
TGTATGAAAATAATATATATATGAAGGGTTGTGCAATATTGCTTATAAACGAGATTATGATGAT
>NC_051412.1:863478-864055 GCF_015228065.2 Penaeus monodon
ACCCCATCTTTCCTCATTAAACTTTTCGCTTACTACCTTTTTCTCTCCTCATCTTCCAAATAATCCCTCTTTATGCTAAACTCCACGCGTTTAAGAACACACTTGTTGCATTATGCTTAAATCACCGTACAAAATTTCACTTCCACATGGCAATCATCTTTCAACTAGTATAGACCCCTTTCTCTATTGGCTTTGTACCAATTCCCACGCTTTTTTTCTTGCACTTCGAGGGTTTTTCTTGCAATTGGATCCTTTCCTTGCAATTTAGGCTTTTCTTGCAAGTTAAAGGACGCTTTCTTGCAATTTCTCCTAGGGGCTTTTGCAGTTGGTATGTAGGCAATCACTCCCCTTGTCTTGTTCAAGTCTTGCACCCTCGCCCTTCGCTCCTTCATTTATTCAGCTAACAACCTGTCGCAACATTATCCTCGGCCGCGCAGGTGACCAGCCAAAGTCTCCGTTGTCGTTCTGAGTTACCTTGGGTTGTAAACTTTCATCTTGAAGTCCTTTCCCTTTGGTGAAATACATGCGTGAATGTATCTGGCCCTATCTCTTTCTTCTTATTATGTGAGAGTAGAGA
>NC_051412.1:864655-864863 GCF_015228065.2 Penaeus monodon
GCAGATAAAGAAATTAAGGTTTTTTACCGAATGAGTGGAAAGAACACAGGGAAAAGACACAGGAATATGAAAGGCTTAGTGAGGTGTAATGGAGGGGAAAAGATACGATAGAATATAAGAGGCGGATAAAGATAAATTATCGTAGAAAAAGAGAGATATAGGAAGATAACAGTTAAACGAAAAAAGGACAGAATTGAGAGGGGGGTTT
>NC_051412.1:864908-865349 GCF_015228065.2 Penaeus monodon
TACTTTGATACTTGTTGAGATGATGACTAAATAAATCCTAACGATTTCAAAATTTACTTCAACATAATCAGAATAAGAAGTTATAAGTAAATAAGTGTAAAGTCACCTTACACTCCTATAAAATATACAATTTATATGTTCTGTGACACATATTTACAAATATCATTTAAAAGGCAAGATCCTAATAATACAACTAAGATAACAACGCAATACCAGGTGAAATAATCGGAACAACCAATATAAAATAGTATGCACATAAAACTCCCCCCATAGAAAATGGGAGTCGGGTAGCTGTAGCTGTATGTACTGTCTGGGACCAAACACAGACACGCACGTGCACAAACTTGCATACTTGCAAAGACGAGGGCGCTTGTGATAAGTTTCTCTTTGGCGATATGATTGCTCTGACACCGGAAAGACAGACTTTCTGATGTTGCAAAG
>NC_051412.1:865385-865517 GCF_015228065.2 Penaeus monodon
GCACCGTCGATATTTACTTCCATTCTGTCATTTCCTGTAGCTCAGGTCGCGTTGCAGAGTGATTTCAAGGCTTTTGCTCCCGACTTGATTGCATCTTTTTACATGGTATTTTCCTTGATGAGTTGAATGAAT
>NC_051412.1:865569-865704 GCF_015228065.2 Penaeus monodon
ATGTTTTTCTTCCCCATTATCTGTTTCTGGCGACAAGGGAAAAGTAATGTTTTTTTTTTTTGGTGCCGGGTATACAGCCAGCCTCATTCATTAGTGAGAAAAGACTACAAATAGAAGCGAACTATGGTACAAGGT
>NC_051412.1:866345-866503 GCF_015228065.2 Penaeus monodon
GATAGAGAATCCAACCTAACGAACAAGGGTTATATCCCTATTCCTCAAAACAAATCCTTCGACACGTCATCAGGTGAGCGTGAAAATTATATTGTCCTCCAACCTACTGAGTCGTTTTGGGTGAAGGCGGCTTGTTATATGCAGCGAAGAGAAATACG
>NC_051412.1:867733-868732 GCF_015228065.2 Penaeus monodon
GAATACTATATGGTTACACACACACACGATATAGTGTGGTAAACATGCCTTCATACACAATATGCTGTATTTAAAGTAAAGTAGCTTATTACTAATATCTTATCGTAGAGAAACCTCATACAAGACCTGCGACAATGCTCTACGTGCCTTGCTCCATGTCCTTGCGTGGGTCACATTTGAAATCCTGTGTGACACTTGATCACCAAAACACCCGGTCTAATCCCCGTTTCCCGAAGCGACGACTACGGATGTTATAGATTTTTCAACACAATTCATCAAGTAACTTTCAGTGTATGTTTGCTACTAAACCAACACCCCACCCCCTTGAGAAAACATGAGTAATGAATTAGAAATAATGGAGGCGAAACTGGAAAGAACACATCCTTCCATTTTCCATAAAACTGTACACATAATCAGTAACATATGTTCGGCCCACGTTACACAATCTACTTGCAAATTCGAGACATTAATACAACGAAGCACTCAAACACACCAATTCGACTGACGACAAAAAAACTCCTTACTTCTGCACAAAGGAAAGATGATTATGCTAGACAGAGAATAACTATGGCTATTATTTCATTAGACTTGTAATACGTGTGGAATATATTTTTTTATCCACTCTCGTAATGAAAATAAATGTATTTCCCAAAGGCTCATAGGATAAGCTACTAATGACAAGAAAATGAGAAGGGTCGAGAGCTGTATTTAATCCCTATAACACGATGATATGGTGGGATCCTTAGCAAGACACAATACATACTGGAGAATAATCCAACCGTGAGACTAATTACCTGAAAATGTAATGCTGGATGTAGTAAAGGGATCGTTTAGAGTGAAAAATAATGAATTACACGTGTCTTAAACGTTATTACGAGGCTATAATTTTCATTTCTGGGATTGTATTTTTTGTAGATTTTGAATAAAAGTTAAATTGATGTAATATTGCATTTAATTATAGTTAATAAGGTAACCTCGAAATGAAATTTGTATACTTTG
>NC_051412.1:869618-869778 GCF_015228065.2 Penaeus monodon
ACAAAAGGGATATCTCTTCTTTATCTTGCTCTACCTACAAATTTTCTGCCATTATTCTTCAAATTATATCATTGACATCTCCTTAATAAAAGAAATATTGTCACTGCTAATCATCATAATCTCGTTTATAAGTAATATTGCACAACCCTTCATATATATA
>NC_051412.1:869862-870022 GCF_015228065.2 Penaeus monodon
ACCAGGTGCTGAAGAGTTATGGAGCAGCTTTAATAACCTGTTACAGTATATCTTTTAAGTTTCGTATGGTGGAAAAGTTTCAGGCAGGATGAATTTGACCAGAAAGTGGAAAAAAATTTTTTGGTTCATTTATAAGCTCATGACCAGCGAGCTTATATTA
>NC_051412.1:870520-870587 GCF_015228065.2 Penaeus monodon
AGAATAGCATGAACATCGTCACAATTTGTATTAGCAGTGGGAGTAGTAGATATAGTACGATTAATGT
>NC_051412.1:871355-871894 GCF_015228065.2 Penaeus monodon
TCATATATTCATTTATATCGAAACAATTATACAACTCCATACCACATAATATATACTATTATAACAATTTTTATTTCTAAATTATTAATTATAAAATAATTTTTTAAAAATAAAGAAAATTTTACAAATTTCATTTAATCGAAAACAACAATATGAATAATCTTTATATTTATGGGGGGAAAAAAAATAATCTTATTAGATTACAAATACACCCCACACACAACAACCCCCAAAAAACACAACAACATTACACCCCAAAACAATACAAACAACCCCATACACACACACCACAAACACAAACACACAAACAACACAACACACACACGCAAACACTCACAAACAAACACCCACAACAAAAATAACAGCACATAACACACACCACCACCCAACACACACCACCACACACCAGCACACACACCCCAAACAGACACCACCCCAATACACCAACAACACCGCCCAAAATGACAACTACAAAAACAGAGCCGAAAGAGCACCGTAGCAACTAAACGTATAACGAAAAATTAACAATTCCACATCCC
>NC_051412.1:871928-872468 GCF_015228065.2 Penaeus monodon
GCCGAAAAAAGACAGTATTTTTAGAATATGCAAAGGCAAACCAGAAATTTTTTAAAATGAAAACTTTGTGCCGGAAGGGAGTTCTTGAGCGAAAAAAGGGCCGTAGGAGCAAAAGTTGACGTTTAAAATTTTGTATATTTTCGTGACATTTCGTACGGAAAGATATGATGTACGAGAGCATTTGTCTTCAATATTTGGCTCAAAGAAAAAAGACCACGTCATCTATTCTGTATTGTCTGCTTCGGACCAACTGGTTTCTTCCCGTATTTAGATTTTTTTTTTCTTTTTATAAATTATTTATTTACTTTACTTTTTTTCTCCTCTTTGGCTCTCGTTTTCTGTAAATGCCTTCTGGTTCCTTGTTTATATGAAGGAGGTGATGGTAATTAAACGAAAAGAAAAAAGAAAACAATGATTTTTTTATCTTATTTATTTCTTAATCGCTGACTGTAGTCATAGTGTTGATATGATAATAAAGGTGATTATGAAATGATAATAAGATTTAATTGTCACAAGTATTTTTAATTTTTTTAAAATCAT
>NC_051412.1:872867-873039 GCF_015228065.2 Penaeus monodon
CTCGATAGCCACTTTACACAAGGGAAATTAACATCACTGCTGGAAATTGTAATACAAACAACCACTGCGAACATTCACAATCCAAGATGGTTTTTTGTGAATGTAAACACGGATCTAGGGGTTGCGCCCAAAAGAAAACAAAGACTGTTGTGCTCTGCAAGGGGAACGCTAG
>NC_051412.1:873659-874086 GCF_015228065.2 Penaeus monodon
TTTAAACTCTTTTGATTGCAGAAACCACCTTAAAAAGAAGCAAACAAACTCAAACTTCATTCCTGATGAAGCCAAGTTATGACAGGTTATGTAATGGAGCGAAGTTTTGTAAGAAGACAAGAACACGAAATAGACCAGAACTTAGGAAGCTGACAGTTAACGAGACATGCTAGAAATATGCTAAAAAAAACTTAGCTGCTGTTAAAAAAGACGGAGTAATACTGTCGCATACTAAAATCAAGAAACTACCTGGTGAAGACTATGAGAGAGACATCGTTACACAACAAGAAATGGTTAAGTTCGTGGCATTTGAAAGTGAAAACACATTTTTTTAACTTAACAAATTCTTACTTCATAAAACAGCTAAAAGCCAGGTCATCCGCATAGAATATAGAGGAGACTTATAAACAAAGAATGACAAATTTTG
>NC_051412.1:874254-874412 GCF_015228065.2 Penaeus monodon
CTCATTCATTTAGAAGTTGACAGGCCTGCAATCCAAGCGAATTCACCTCCAGAAAAGAAATAAGAATTGGGAAAAAGCACAGGCAGCATATGCCAGAAAAATAATCCCGGATCAAAACTATTTGAAAATTGGTCACAAAGTGCTGACAGCTCAGTTTC
>NC_051412.1:874642-874811 GCF_015228065.2 Penaeus monodon
TCACACTTACATGCCGTTTTTGACATGAACATGGTTATAAGTAAATTATAAAGGTCTAGTCTAAGAAGTGTTTTTTGTTTGTAGATAAAAAAAAATATTTAGGTATTTTATTTTCATTAAAGACTTGTGGTCGAAAAAAAGTCCAGGATAGCTAGTAAAAATATATATT
>NC_051412.1:875034-875362 GCF_015228065.2 Penaeus monodon
AAAATTTCCTTGTAGTTAGATGATAGATAGCTCGAAATTGTTGTTAATGAAATAAAGACAAAAAGTGGTAAACAAAATCATCTCTTCAATAAGGGCCTCTTGAGTGCACTACCACAGCATTTTGTCCCAACTTAAACAGTACTTAACCTGATACGAAACAAAGTGAAAACAAAACCCAAAACAAGTCCCGGCGTGGCTGTAGGAAAAACTAGAAAGTTAGTATTCAAATTGAGGTCTTTGAAGAATAAAAACAAAAGGATATATGAAGAGTCATATAGTTTTATACGATAGTCCCCACTATCGTTTGCCGAGTTAAGTTCTCTCTCAA
>NC_051412.1:876921-877114 GCF_015228065.2 Penaeus monodon
CGAAGGCAGAGCGAGGACAGAGTATTAAAACTCCTTGTTTCCAGTTTTTGTGGGTTCTAAGACCCTACTTGAAACCTGTATAAAAAATGTTGAAAATTAAAAACGCTTACGTCGTCCGCTGCAGCTGGTTTTGCCTGCGTAGGTGTGTGAAGAAGACAGACTTCACTGATAGGTATTTCTTACTTGACGAGAT
>NC_051412.1:877245-877397 GCF_015228065.2 Penaeus monodon
GAGTAGTTTTTTGTAGGTGATGTAAGGGGATATGTTTTTTAAAAGTTTAAACAAAAAAAAAATTTTAAAATAAATTTTTAAAATATATATATTTATTAATTTTATTATTTTTTATATTTAAATTTTAAAAATTTTTTTTTTATTTTATATAT
>NC_051412.1:879549-879639 GCF_015228065.2 Penaeus monodon
GCCCCACTCAGCATCCACGGTTCCATTACCCTGCGTTCCTTGAGCGTGCCCCCCTCGATGCACGCCAACAGTCCAAAACCAACATCGCCC
>NC_051412.1:881501-881640 GCF_015228065.2 Penaeus monodon
ATATTGTTTGCGGATATGGCCATGTTTCTGAAGTGTGCAGTGTCTGTGAAGGCCCTACAGATGGTGCAAGAGGATGGCAATAGGGTCATTGAGGAACTCTGTGCAGCAACAAGAGCTGACCCTGCATACATTCGTCTGA
>NC_051412.1:883763-883965 GCF_015228065.2 Penaeus monodon
GGAGAGAGAGAGAAAAATCATTCTGTTGAAATGCTCTCTACTTTTGTCATTTATCTTTGGTTCCTTCTCTTTGTCAATGCACATCCGAGTGCAGAACATTCGTAGGTGTAGATAAAAAATGACATACTTGTGTTATGTCACAAAATAAAAGTTTTCATGTGTTATCTTGATTTATTTTTGAATTTATAAAATTACTTGTCAG
>NC_051412.1:884995-885495 GCF_015228065.2 Penaeus monodon
TTATAATATATAATTATATATTAATTTTTAAAAATTTATTAATTATTCAATAATATATAAAAATTTTTAAAACAATATATTTTATATTGTATATATTTTTGCATTTTAAAATGTTATGAAATTTAAAAAACCCAAATTTTATTTAAAAATTTTTAACACTTCTTCCCTCACACACACTACTACCCAGTCATCCTTCCTGAAACACTAACCGTTTTGCTTCTTTTTAGTCCAAAAATCAAAACCTATATTTTTTTCTATTTATTAATCATGTTTTGTTCTACAGAAATTTTTAAATTCAAAATAAATCAAGAAACACTGAAAACTTTTATTTTGTCATAACAAAAGATGTCTTTTTTATCTACACCTACAAATGTTCCACCGGGTGTCATTGAAAAGAAAAGGAACCAAAGATAAATGCAAAAAAAGGAGCTTTTCAACAGAATGATTTTTCTCTCTCTCTCCAAATTCTTTGGCACAAATTTTGGAAGCCCTTTATTAAT
>NC_051412.1:887543-887642 GCF_015228065.2 Penaeus monodon
TCAGACGAATGTATGCAGGGTCAGCTCTTGTTGCTGCACAGAGTTCCTCAATGACCCTATTGCCATCCTCTTGCACCATCTGTAGGGCCTTCACAGACA
>NC_051412.1:889197-889770 GCF_015228065.2 Penaeus monodon
ATAATTAAAGTGAACATTATATTTTCCTAGCAGCATTGGGTTCACATCATTACATCATAGTGCAAAACATCTATAAACTCTTAAAAGATTGTACTCGGCAAGAAGATATGAATGTTTTTATTTATTCATGATACTCCCCATTGCAGGTGAAGTAGAGAACATGGTTACAGAACTTAATTTTCCACGCCTCTCCATCTACCGCCCATCTATTCTCCTTTGCGATAGACAGGAATCACGGCCTATGGAGAAGATTGCACAAGTATGAAAGGAGATACAAAGTAGCAGTCTTGCCTTTTATAGATCCCAACATTTTGTAGGGGATCTATAACTATTTTGTATTTTCACTTAAAAATTCAATTTCATTGTGTGTATGTTGTACTATTACTCCTGAAGTATATATATATGCATTTTGGATTTTTATCAAACTTGGCAATATTTTCTATTTAATTTTTTTTTTTTTTCAATCTGTAGATGGTAGTATTTTTAACATCCCTTCCACAAAATATTCTCAGAAAAGGAAGAAATTGTACAAGAAGTATACATTAAATTTTAAAATTATCAATAGTCCCCTTG
>NC_051412.1:890032-890160 GCF_015228065.2 Penaeus monodon
TTGTGAGAGGGAGGTGGCAGGGACGGGGCGCTTCGTGATAGCGTGACTCGGGGGGAGGGCAGCGTCGGATTTACGTTGCTTGACCGGCACAAAAAACAAAAAGATGGAGACTCACCTTCGCCCCGATC
>NC_051412.1:890358-890660 GCF_015228065.2 Penaeus monodon
GCCGAAAGAGTGTTTTTTCGTTATATAAATGATTTTAAAGCCTATTCCGAAAGATCTCCAAAAGTCCATATGCGACTGTACACAAATGAACCCTGAGTAAGCGAGGTTCATTGTTCTTCAAAACTCTTTTTGCGATCGCATAACTGGCTGGCCTTCACGTGACCCTAACGCCCCATTCTGGACGGAGGCTCCGGAGCGGCTTCACCAGTTACTTCCCTTTTTCTAGGGGCAGCCCCTGTGACGAGCGACCCGTTACGTGTGAACCTCCCCTATTCATTCGACTGTATATAGGTTTTTAATTG
>NC_051412.1:892895-894429 GCF_015228065.2 Penaeus monodon
TGTTCTTAAAGATGGGGATCTGTGTTTCTTCCTTCTCAGCATAGTACCCGTGGGTTTAAATGTTCATTAACTATTTTCGCAGTAATTCCACTCCTGTATTTCCTATGTTTTTTCCAAATTTGCTTTGGGATGTTTGTCAGGGCCAACACTCTTCCTTCTCATCTTTCTCAAGGCAACCTTTTTCACTTCAGTTTAAGTAATTCTTTTTTCCACGGGTTCCCCTTCAATGGTTGGATGCCCTTCTAAAGTTCATGTTTCATTTTCAAACATTCATCAGGGCCGGAAGTATTCTTTCCATCGATTCTTTATCTATTCGTCATTGCTTAGGAAAATTTCCATTGGCATCCTTTATCGTCTTTGCTTGATACTCAAACTTGCGAGTTTTTATTTCTTTTTTTTCCCAATTCTCAATGCCTTGATAATTCCCATCTTTTACCATTTTCTAGACTGTGTACAGTTCTTCATATGCTGTGGCCTTCTCTTAGCAACTGCACGCCTTAGTGGTCTTATTAGCTTTTTTTGAACGCTTTGATGGTCTCTTCCGTCTGTTGTGGTCCTTATTCTTCTTACATTCCTTCTTCTCCTCACTGCCAACTGTACCTCTTCGTTCCACCGCCAGTCTCCTTATCTCTTTCTTATTCCCGGAACTTTCCCCAAGCGTTTCCTTTGCACTTTTTTCTAATTTTGTCACTGACGGTCTCCCCCCAATTTCTTTCCCCTTTTTCTAACCCCCATCTCTACATTTTACACAAATTTCTCTCGCACTCACTTTCTTTGAGTTTCCACCATTTCATTTTTCGTATTCCTTTCTGTGTATGGATTTGATAGTTTTAATTTTGATCTTGCAAATTAGGGGCCTATGCACATTCTCACCTGGTAGGACTTTGCAATCGAATACATCCTTTAGTTTGTTGCCTTCCTGCATGCTATGCAATCTATCTGTGTATTATTATTTGCCACTTTTGTAGGTAATCTTCTGTTGTTCTAGTTTTTATGAAGTATGTGTTTTTACTAATGCCATACCTCCTGCTGTTACCCAGCCTACAATACGGTCAACGTCGACATTACATATACCCACTCCCATGCTACCCATGCACTCCCCCAGATCCTGTATTGACTTCGCCCACACGTCCATTCCCAAATCACCACCCACCCACAGTACTTCTAATGGTGGTACATTTCTGTATAACAAAGTCCGAGATTGTCCCAAAATTCTTCCTTTTCCTTTCCCCGCATCCTGTTTGAGGCGCATAGGCACTGACAAGTTGATAATCCTATTTTCCACTTGTATCTTGACTCTCATTAACCCTGTCCAATTTTCGATTCACTCTAATACGTTCTTCTTCATCTCTGGGTCCAAGATGATTCCAACCCCATTTCGTCGGGTTGTTCGTACCATAAGTAAAACAACTTATATCCATTAACCGATACTTCTTGCGCTCCATCACATCGACTAGTTCCATGCTTCTACCACTGAGACTTCCACATTTACTGTCCCCAAACACCATCACTTTCTCCACCTTCTTATCACTCT
>NC_051412.1:897545-898236 GCF_015228065.2 Penaeus monodon
CTAAACTCGTCCGCGAGTGTTAGAATAGTGCTTTTATAGAGATAGACCGTCAGCCAAAGAGGATGCCTTTCCTAACCATGGACCGTCAATCGGATTCGAGCTCATGTGTTTGGCGGCGCTTCTGCTCCAAACTACACCGCTGCGAGCCCTATATATGTAAATTTATTTTTCTCTCCATTACGTGTAGCGAACCGTGACCCGGAATGTCAGGAGCGATTCGGACGATAACGCGGATTAAAACACATATAGAGGGTTACTAAATTCCATTATTTATTTAGTGGCATTAAAGGGGGCATTGTTCGATTTTGTATCAGCCGCAGATTTTACCAAATGAACAGGAATATGATTTCGGGGGAAATGGTTTGTAGAGTTGACAGTGATCCAACTAATCCCCCGCCCTCCGGTCTCCGCATCCAGTCCTTTTATTGTATCATAAAAAGGATTTTCAACAATTAATTGCTGTCAGCCTTTATGTTCGTAATATGCACTGAGACGAATAATTTTTTTTATGTAAAACCATCAAGGCTCTAATTTATTCATAAATTCGTTCCTTTATAACAAATCAGTTTTTTTTATTATGGCAACACTGAAGAAGAATAAACAGCAAAAAAGCTAATAATGATACAACACTGTAGGTAATGATAAAGTAATAGCATAAAACGTAATGAGTAACATAATTATCCTGATGAAA
>NC_051412.1:901526-902351 GCF_015228065.2 Penaeus monodon
AGGCCAACCAGTCATAATTATTATATAAGACATCAAAAGCCTCTTACACTTTGGGATGCTACCTCTTCACCACCATCTCACACAAATTTCCACCAATGTGGGGGAAAATGTTGCGAAGGCATGACATACGGTTGGGGACATCCCGGTAAAAATGGAAAAATAAATTATTAGAAATCACCAGGGCTTATCGACCCATTTTCGTCGGGAGCAGGTGGCAAATAATAAGGAGCAGATATTTGATATATTTTAAACTTGGGTATATTACATTTTCCCACAAAGTGGGCGATATCATTCGAAGAAATGGTACTGATCTAAAAGAAATGGCCGTAGAACAGGAACATTAACCTTTAAATGCCTGTAGCTCAAATTATATTTCTTTCATTTAAATAGGAGCAGATGAGCGAAAATCATTGCGAATCTATTATATTTCTCATGCTTATAGATTGTAGCGAGATCTACAAAATGGCTAGTTTTATTTTTTTATAAGTGAAAATCTGAAGTGTCGGTAGGAATCTTATCACGAATTGGAACTCGGGCTCTTTATGTACCAGTGCATATCATGAAGGCGACATTTCGTCTCATATTAAAAAATATAGATAGATATAATAAACCAGCATTATTAGTAGTATTTTATTATGGATTATAATAAGACAAGCCATGGAACTCAAAGATCAATAACAACTCGAACCACCTCATGAAAGCGTGAAAAACCCTTATGACATCATTATGTACTGTTATGAAAAACGGTGCAGGTGATCATTGTTTGATGATTTTTTACGAGTGTTTTTCTCATCAGAGTGAACTTTCCTTTGATACTTTAAGGGC
>NC_051412.1:902653-902794 GCF_015228065.2 Penaeus monodon
TGGAAATATTGTTTCATGCTAAAAGTTGTAGGGAACATAATAATAGTTATAAGGGTTGCACTACAAGTATGGTTGCTTACAGGCATAATTACGCAGTTTTTTAGCTGTAGTTTGGGATGCCCAAAGTATACGCGATCTGAA
>NC_051412.1:903009-903738 GCF_015228065.2 Penaeus monodon
TTCCTTTTGCTACGTAAAATGGGCTTGCGATGCAATACATTCCTTAATAAGTTTTCCGCCTTTCCAAGCAAAAGTGGATGTTGATGAAATAAGTCATGATAGTAATGAATGTATTGCATGTTCTGAATATCCAGCTGTTAATTTATGTATGATCTACCTAAATACGCAGATTTTCGGTGGAGCGGCATAAACAATATGGAATACTGGACTTAAAACCAGAGCTGGCCCAGTGACTAATTGCTCTAACGTTCTCAAAGACAAATGAAAGGTCAACAGCCGTTCTTTTCGCCTATACTGCTATTATATGGGGTTGCCCAGAACTACTGCTGAGCCACATCTCGCAGTCGGCATATGTGAATTATGACAAACGAAACTTCATTAATTGTTGATTAGCACTTAGCACAAAATCCGACCAACAAAATCAATTCAACCACAGTAAAGAGGAAAATGTAATATTTTTTGAACTATTTGCTACTCTTGTGAACCTGAGACTCTCTGCTTTAAGGCTTCCACTGTGTAGATATATCATTAAAGCTTTGTCAACACTTATTCTATTTTCTAAATAATATATTCAATATGGATGCACTATCATTTCAATGAAGATGGCATAAAATGTCAGTAATTGTAAAATCCACTTCCTGTGCCATCTCTTTCCGCTTCTCCCCCAACTTCAGGTGTGTATGTAAGTGTCAGCACACTTTAGCATACCATTCAGATCTCACTTGATAT
>NC_051412.1:904081-904168 GCF_015228065.2 Penaeus monodon
CATAACATGATATATAGTTCATACGAATAAAGCAGTCTCACCATCAGTACCTGAAAACCTAAGTTATCGCTCTCTCTTCCGTGTACC
>NC_051412.1:904514-905154 GCF_015228065.2 Penaeus monodon
GAATAGATAATGAAACATATATGAAAGGTATATACTCTGTCTTAAAAATGTTTGGGGTAACACCACAAAAAATCCCTAACCCTGGACAAGAGGCCACGCGGCATCAAAATTATTCTACGTTAAATCTTCTTTATGCAGTTGCTATGTCTGTATCCCATAATGTTGGTAATATTCTGATGCTGATTCTCACCATGGTCACACGCTGAACGAACTCGTTAAATGTAAGTAGTACAAGCTAACTGCCAGCAACAGCACAGCAAATGGTTCTTGGCAACCTCATGTAAAACTTGCAAAGATGACATGGCCATTCCTCTTGACCTTTCGTTTGTATTCGACTTTATGTCTTTTCTGTCTTGTATTATTTTTAAACATTATTACTATTAATTTTGTAGGCAATCCTTATTCCTTCATTTTCTCTGTCAGTTTCTCTTCCTTGCCTTGGGCTTGCCTCGCATCCATGACAGCTGTGATCAACTTCATTAAAGCTTCTACCATCACCTCGGCAACCCCCAGCTTGTAGTAATTAGAAATGTTTCAGCTTCAAAGACCGGCTAATATGATTCACTGGGTTTCTCCTCGTCCCCCTTCATCATCTGCAGCACTATGTCGATCTTTTACCTAATTATATACCCTAATTGTA
>NC_051412.1:908692-909110 GCF_015228065.2 Penaeus monodon
AATGTCCTCAAAATTACATCCTGATGAAACTACTGCAACTTTAAAGGCCAGTCTTTAAAAACATAGCCAAACTCCCACAACCAAAATTCATAGAATTGAAAAGACTGGTATACCTAAATCACAAAAACAAAGGTCTGAGTACGAGAATTACTTTTTCCAAACATGGGGTCAAACGACAAAAGACAAAAAAGCACAAAAAACTTGCGTGAGGACAATCGGCAAAATAATACATAACTCCCATATTAAAATAAAATGGTTAATCCTTCAACGAAAAAAATGTTAATATGACACATGTATAATAATTATAAGGTCAGTAAAGGGTGACTCTCCTCACTGGTATGCCTCTCCAAACAAAAGATAAGATAAACTCTCTGCTCATCGAGAGGTCATACACGGAACAAGAGTCAAGACAATGCAC
>NC_051412.1:909706-910590 GCF_015228065.2 Penaeus monodon
GGGCGCGCGCGCGTGTTGTGTGGGGTGTGTGAGGTATTTCCAATATCTATTTTATGGTGATAAAGATGATAGAATTTATATTTCTCAACAACTCCTCCTTTCACGAACATGTTTAGAAATCTCTTTTTGGTAAAAATTAAGATATCATATAAATGGGTCTTCCAGATATCAATGCTTTACCTCAAGACAACGATTTACTTCTTTAGCGAGTTTGCTTTCTGATGTAAATGGTTGCAATTATTCTCTTTCCAATAGTATGACTTTCCCCAAAGCATACTAATGGACAGTAAAAGAGAAAATTTTGTTTTTTATTCTTATAAGAAAAATAAAAATTTAAAAGACTTTTCAAAAGATTTGATACATTCATGGTCAAATTTGTAACCGGACTTTGACGGAAATGAAGGTTGTCTCTCATTGTCTTCGCTGACATCGAGACAAACGTTCAGGTTCCAAATTGAACTCTTGTTGTTCTGCGGCTGCGGTTTACTGTGATGAGGGAAACGGGTCCCTCTCCGGTTACGTCTGCTTAAAAATGTCGACAAAAAGGAATGAGGGGAACGAGGGACGAGAGGGTAGAAAGAAGGGTAAGTGGAAATGAGGGAGCGGAAGTAGAAAGTGACAGAGGGGGAGGGAAGGAGGTGTACAAAGATAGACGGCAATGTTTGGAAGATGGAAAAAATAAAAAGTGGGGAGAGGGACTAGGCCAGCGGAAGGAAAGTGGACACTACATCTGAAAAAGAAGGGAAATAGAGGGACTGTGACTGGCACACCGACCACGGAAAACGGATTAATGAAAACAAATTATCTAATCATTTTGCTGAGGTTTCTCTTTTTCATGGCTCACTTATCCTATCCTCTCCAAATCGTAAGTGATAAAAATACTA
>NC_051412.1:910717-911434 GCF_015228065.2 Penaeus monodon
ACCCACCTAGATAGATATTTGTCGAGGCATCGTTAGAAGCTTTTATAAGGGCGACAGAGCTTGATAACTTTTTTTTTATCATATCTTGATAAAGTAATGGTATTGATAACAATAATAAGGGAAACCATATATAATTTAAAAACTATGTCTAATATTTTCTAATATTTTTATATCCCTTTTATAATTTTCTTGACAGTATTATTGCAGTGGTATTGTTACAAAAATATAAATCCAACTTGAAAGAACTTCAACTAGGATCCCTGTTCTTTAAGTTTTATATTATCACTCTCTAACCGAAATACATATTTATTTACACATATTTACAGTACATTTCACAATAAGGGGTAAAAAAATTCTAAAAGCTTTGACGACTCGAGTGTATGATTTTCAAACGAAATGGCTATAAACAGCGACATCATTTTGTATTTATATTATTTTGTATTTAGAGTGAACAGTGTGCAGGATTCATGTTGAAAAAAATATAAGTAAAGCGACGGGGGAATAATAACTACATAAGAATCCGTGTGTTTTCTTGTTCTTCCCTTTGTTGTTTTGTTCAAAAGTGGATAATATATAGTAGAAACGGAATGAAAATCTATGATTTATGCTTATTGGATGAATAGAAGAAATGTTTTTTACACAGATCAACTTTGGCAGAAGCCAGCGATAGAATGGTGGAGATGGCAACAGCCACTGCTTAAAAAAAGAAAAAAAAAT
>NC_051412.1:916352-916438 GCF_015228065.2 Penaeus monodon
ATTTTGTTTGTTTATATGGACTCCACCCCCCCTCCCTCCCCTCTCCTTCGTACTTACGTTACCGTACCCACTTTCATTTAAACATC
>NC_051412.1:916481-916795 GCF_015228065.2 Penaeus monodon
CTCGAACAAAGCCAACCATCCAAACAAAAACAGAAGAGAGAAAAGCGTTACCCTTTCCTTCGGCTCCCGCCTCCCCGCCCCTTTCTTCCGCCCTGCTGTGTTCTTTTGCCCCGCGGCCCAATAACCTAACAGCCATAGCGTTGCGGGATAAGTCTGGCAGGTGGATATTATTGCGTCAATATTTTCAGGCAGTTTGGTGGCCCTGAGCGCTGCAATGTTGCAGTCGGCGTCGGGATGTTACAAGCGTTGCCGGACGGCTGCCTCGGGGCCCTCATGTACCCAGATTATTTAACTCTCTTCCCCTCTTTCAGTTC
>NC_051412.1:918798-919387 GCF_015228065.2 Penaeus monodon
AAAGCAAATAATTCTATAATTTCTTTTGGTTCATATTCCAACGTGCGGTATCACAGACATTGTTAATTACTTCGAGTGAGAGAGAAAATAAAATTAAAAACCAAATATCCACGAAGCACTGTAGTTCACTGTTCTCCTAAATCCCAGACACAGGACTTGCTTTACACATTCTTCTCTTCTCCGCACTAAGTCTTTTCTGCTGCGGGTCACAAGACCGCCTGCGTCACTACCACCGCCAGCACGATCACCAAGAAACTGCGGCAGCCGACTCCTTGTGATCGTACCTGTGAGGGCGACAGGGGGGGGGCGATAGGGGAAGGGGCAGAGATGGTCAGGAGGGAATAGGGGAAGGATGAGGAAGGTGAGGGGGAGCAAGGGAGGGGCGGGTGAAGAAGGTTAGGGGAAAGGGAAGGGAGGGAGGGATCAGAAGGTAAGGAAAGGTACCAAAGGGAGACAAGGTTCGTGAGAGGGAGGTGGCAGGGACGGGGGCGCTTCGTGATAGCGTGACTCGGGGGGGAGGGCAGCGTCGGATCGTTACGTTGCTTGACCGGCACACAACAAAAGATGGAGACTCACCTTCGCCCCGATC
>NC_051412.1:919616-919879 GCF_015228065.2 Penaeus monodon
CCTATTCCGAAAGATACTCCAAAAGTCCATATGCGACTGTACACAAATGAACCCTGAGTAAGCGAGGTTCATTGTTCTTCAAAACTCATTTGCGATCGCATAACTGGCTGGGCCTTCACGTGACGCCTAACGTGCCCTCATTCTGGACGGAGGCTCCGGAGCGGCTTCACCAGTACTTGCCTTTCTAGCGCAGCCCGCTGTGACGAGCGACCCGTTACGTGTGGAACCTCCCTATTCATTCGACTGTATATAGGTTTTTATTG
>NC_051412.1:922057-923457 GCF_015228065.2 Penaeus monodon
TGTTTAAGAGTCTTAAAACTATTTCGTCAAAATTTCCCCACTCCTGATTTCCTTGTGTTTCCAAACTTCGCTGGTATTTGTCGGGGCCAACCTCTTCCCATTCTTCTTTTTCTAAAGGAACTTTCACTTCAGTTTAAGTAATTTTTTCCCACGTTCCCCTTCTAAGGGTTTTGATGCTTCTATGTTCATGTTCTTTTCAACTTTCTGGTCCCGGAAGTATTCTTTCCATCGATTCTTTTCTATTCGTCATTGCTTAGATATTTCCTTTGGGGCATCCTTTATCGTCTTTGCTTGATACTCATCTTCGGTTTTTATTTCTTTTTTTCCCAATTCTCAATGCCTTGATAATTCCCTTGACCATTTCTGACTTTGTACGTTTTTTCATATGCTGGGGCCTTCTTTTTAGCAATGCACGTTTATGGTCTTATTTTCTTTAACGCTTTGATGGTCTTTTCCCGTTCTGTTGTGGTCCTTATTCTTCTTACTTCCCTTTCTTTCTCCTACTCCCAACTGTACCTCTTCGTTCCCCGCCGGGTCCCCCTTACTTCTTTCTTATTCCCGGAACTTTCCCCAAGCGTTTCCTTTTTCCTTTTTTTTAATTTTGTCACTGAGGCTCCCAAATTTTTTTTCCCCTTTTTTTAACTCCATTCCCACATTTTAACAAAAATTTTTCTCGACACTCACTTTTTTTGATTTCCAAACCCTTTCTTTTTCGTTTCCTTTCGCTGTTGGATTTGAAGTTTTTTTAATTTTTTATTTCAAATTGGGCCTATGCCATTCTCACCGGTAGGACTTTTCAATCGAAAATCCTTTAGTTTTCCTCCTCTGCTATGCAATCTACTGTGTATTATTATTGCCACTTTTGTAGGTTTTTCTGTTGTTTTAGTTTCATGAAGTATGTGTTTATAAAACCATACCCCTGCTGTTACCCCCTACAAAACGGTCAAAGTCGCATTACTATACCCCTCCATGCCTACCCCTGTCCCCCCCAATCGTTTGACTTCGCCCACACTCCATTCAAACACCACCCACCCACAGTACTTCTAATGGGGGTAAATTCTGTTAAAATGTCCGGGTTGTCCCAAATTCTTCTTTTCCCCTTCCTCGCATCCTGTTTTAGGCGCTAGGCACTGACAATTTGATAAACCTATTTTCCACTTGTACTTGACTCTCTTAACCTGTCCAAATTTTTGATTCCTTCTAATACGTTCTTTCATCTCTGGGTCCAAGAAAGATTCCCAAACCCCCTTTTTGTCTGTTGTTCGTACATAGTAAAACAACTTATACCATTACCCATACTTCTGCCTCCTCACATCGACTAGTTCCATGCTTCTAAACCCCTGAGACTTTTTCCCCCTTTACTGTCCCAACACCATCACTTTCTCCACCCCTTTTTATCA
>NC_051412.1:926391-927079 GCF_015228065.2 Penaeus monodon
CTAAACTCGTCCGCGAGTGTTAGAATAGTGCTTTTATAGAGATAGACCGTCAGCCAAAGAGGATGCCTTTCCTAACCATGGACCGTCAATCGGATTCGAGCTCATGTGTTTGGCGGCGCTTCTGCTCCAAACTACACCGCTGCGAGCCCTATATATGTAAATTTATTTTTCTCTCCATTACGTGTAGCGAACCGTGACCCGGAATGTCAGGAGCGATTCGGACGATAACGCGGATTAAAACACATATAGAGGGTTACTAAATTCCATTATTTATTTAGTGGCATTAAAGTGGCATTGTTCGATTTTGTATCAGCCGCAGATTTTACACATGAACAGGAATATGATTCGAGGAAATGGTTTGTAGAGTTGACAGTGATCCAACTAATCCCCCGCCCTCCGGTCTCCGCATCCAGTCCTTTTATTGTATCATAAAAAGGATTTTCAACAATTAATTGCTGTCAGCCTTTATGTTCGTAATATGCACTGAGACGAATAATTTTTTTTATGTAAAACCATCAAGGCTCTAATTTTATTCATAAATTCGTTCCTTTATAACAAATCAGTTTTTTTTATTATGGCAACACTGAAGAAGAATAAACAGCAAAAAAGCTAATAATGATACAACACTGTAGGTAATGATAAAGTAATAGCATAAAACGTAATGAGTAACATAATTATCCTGATGAAA
>NC_051412.1:929043-929254 GCF_015228065.2 Penaeus monodon
TATTATGATAATGGAAATAAAGTAGCTTAGTTAATGGATCAGGACGAACAGGAAGTAATAAAAACATTTATTTCAAATAAGATTTTCTTCAAGTACCCAAAAACTAAGTGAATTTGTACAAAATATTTCACACAGGTACAGAATGTGATTCTTGCGTAACAAATCAATTATCGGCAACGTCTTGAACTCAAAACGTTTTCCTCTTCTTCCG
>NC_051412.1:929931-930004 GCF_015228065.2 Penaeus monodon
TGAAAATGAAATATCACTTTACGGCCTTGGAGCAACTGAGACTGTGAGACTACTGCGTCCGTTGTCTTTTGCT
>NC_051412.1:930753-930910 GCF_015228065.2 Penaeus monodon
ATTATTTTGAGTTCAAGGCGTTGCCGATAATTGATTTGTTAGGCAAAAATTACATTCTGTACCTGTGTGAAATATTTGGTACAAATTGACTTAGCTTTTGGGTACTTGAAGAAAATTTTATTCGAAATATTCGTTCTGATCCATTAAATAAGCTACT
>NC_051412.1:933628-933790 GCF_015228065.2 Penaeus monodon
TGATTTACCGTCTGTGTTTTTCCGTTTAATGTGTTTTGTTTTACCGTTTAATGTTGTATTACCGTTTAATGTGTTCTACCGGTTAATGTTTATTACCGTTTAATGTGTTTTACCGCGTGTGTTTTAGTGTTACTTGTTATGTGCCACGTGTTTGTCCTTTTT
>NC_051412.1:934004-934141 GCF_015228065.2 Penaeus monodon
GTAGCAAAGAAAAAATGGTGCCTACGCGGTGGGATTTAGTGACACCTTTTTAATTCACTAATTACCGAGCCTTTATTAGTACACCGTCGAATTATTAGTATGTTACGGACCGTAGTCAGGCGTAGGTATTGTCTTTG
>NC_051412.1:936686-936823 GCF_015228065.2 Penaeus monodon
CAAAGACAATACCTACGCCTGACTACGGTCCGTAACATACTAATAATTCGACGGTGTACTAATAAAGGCTCGGTAATTAGTGAATTAAAAAGGTGTCACTAAATCCCACCGCGTAGGCACCATTTTTTCTTTGCTAC
>NC_051412.1:937037-937199 GCF_015228065.2 Penaeus monodon
AAAAAGGACAAACACGTGGCACATAACAAGTAACACTAAAACACACGCGGTAAAACACATTAAACGTAATACAACATTAACCGGTAAAACACATTAAACGGTAATACAACATTAAACGGTAAAACAAAACACATTAAACGGAAAAACACAGACGGTAAATCA
>NC_051412.1:940351-940606 GCF_015228065.2 Penaeus monodon
CTCGTGTGCAATGCTTGTAAATGACTCCTACTACTACAAGATACAATAATCAGTACTGCTACTGGCCATCAAGTAGGCTTATTTAATGGAATCCAGAACTACTTTTCGATAAAATTTTCTTCAAGTAACCAAAAGCTAAGTCAATTGTACAAATATTTCACACCGGTACAGAATGTAATTTTTTGCCTACCCAATCCATTCATCGGCAAACGCCTTGAACCACATCTTTCTTCTTCTTCCGTTTTTTTTAATAGC
>NC_051412.1:940842-940958 GCF_015228065.2 Penaeus monodon
TATGATCTCTTATACGAATCTCCCTCTATATATACCTATCTAATCTCTTCTCTCTATGTCTATATCATCATCATAATCTAATATCGCTCATCTATATATCATATGTCTCTCTCTCC
>NC_051412.1:941399-941475 GCF_015228065.2 Penaeus monodon
AGCAAAAGACAACGGACGCAGTAGTCTCACAGTTCTCAGTTGCTCCAAGCCCGTAGAAAGTGATCTTTCATGTTTC
>NC_051412.1:942066-942134 GCF_015228065.2 Penaeus monodon
GTTATAAAATTGTTTAATGATAATAGCTATGAAAAAGTTACTGAAAAGTCCTTATCATCATGTACCTC
>NC_051412.1:942159-942350 GCF_015228065.2 Penaeus monodon
CGGAAGAAGAGGAAAACGTTTTGAGTTCAAGACGTTGCCGATAATTGATTTGTTACGCAAGAATCACATTCTGTACCTGTGTGAAATATTTTGTACAAATTCACTTAGTTTTTGGGTACTTGAAGAAAATCTTATTTGAAATAAATGTTTTTATTACTTCCTGTTCGTCCTGATCCATTAACTAAGCTACT
>NC_051412.1:944440-945162 GCF_015228065.2 Penaeus monodon
TGACTGATGATTGAATTGATTTGATTATTTTTCATCAGGATAATTTATGTTACTCATTACGTTTTATGCTATTACTTTATCATTACCTACAGTGTTGTATCATTATTAGCTTTTTTGCTGTTTTTCTTTCTTCATTGTTGCCATAATAAAAAAAAATGATTTGTTAGTAAAAGGAACGAATTATGATATTAGAGCCCTTGATGGTTTTGCAATAAAAAAAATTATTCGTCCTCAGTGCTATTACGAACATAAAGGCTGACAGCAATTAATTGTTGAAAAATCGTTTTTATGTTACAATAAAAGGACTGGATGCGGAGACCGGAGGGCGGGGGATTAGTTGGATCACTGTCAACTCTACAAACCATTTCCTCGAATCATATTCCTGTTCATGTGTAAAATCTGCGGCTGATACAAAATCGAACAATGCCACTTTAATGCCACTAAATAAATAATGGAATTTAGTAACCCTCTATATGTGTTTTAATCCGCGTTATCGTCCGAATCGCTCCTGACATTCCGGGTCACGGTTCCGCTACACGTAACTTGGAGAGAAAAATAAATTTACATATATAGTGGCTCGCAGCGGTGTAGTTTGGAGCAGAAGCGCGCCAAACACATGAGCTCGAATCCGATTGAACGTCTCCCTGGTTTGAAAGGCATCCTCTTTGGCTGACGGTCTATCTCTATAAAAGCACTATTCTAACACTCGCGGACGAGTTTAG
>NC_051412.1:948642-950161 GCF_015228065.2 Penaeus monodon
AGGAGTGATAAGAAGGTGGAAGAAAGTGATGGTGTGTTGGGACAGTAAATGTGGGAAGTCTCAGTGGTAGAAGCATGAACTAGTCGATTGTGAATGGAGCCAGAGTATCGGTAATGATATAAGTTGTTTTTTAACTATGGTACGAACAACATACGAAATGGGGTTTGGAATCATCTTGGACCCAAGATGAAGAAGAACGTATTAGAATTGAATCGAAAATTGGACAGGTTAATGAGAGTCCCAGATACAAGTGGAAATAGGATTATCAACATTTGTCAGTGCCTATGCGCCTCAAACAGGATGCGAGGAAAGAGGAAAAGGAAGAATTTTTTGGGCAATCTCGGACATGTTATACAGAATGTACCACCATTAGAAGTACTGTGGGTGGGTTGGTGATTTGAATGTAACGTGGTGGGCGAAGTCAATAACAGGATCCTGGTGAGTGCATGGGTAGGCTGGAGTGGGTATATGGTAATGTCCGACCGTTGACCGTATTGTAGGCTGTTTAACAGCAGTAGGTATGGGCATTTAGTCAACCCATACTCATGAAACTAGAACAACAGAAGATTACTACAAAGTGGCAATAATAATTACACAGATAGTCTTGCATAGCCATGCAGGAGCAACAACGAAAGGAATGTATTCACGATTGCAAAGTCCTACAGTTGAGAATGTGCCATGGCACCTAATTCAAGATCAAAAATTAAAACTATCAATCCATACAGCATGAAAGGAATACGAAAAATGAATGGTGGGAAACTCAAAGAAATTGAGTGGTCGAGAGAATTTGTGTAAAATGTAAGAGATGGAGTAGAAAAAGGGGAAAGAAATTGGGAGGAACCGCAGTGACAAAATTAGAAAAAGTGCAAAGGAAAACGCTTGGGGAAAGTTCCGGGAATAAGAAAGACGATAAGGAACCATGCGGTGGCAACGAAGAGGTACAGTTGGCAGTGAGGAAAAGAAGGGAGATGTAAGAAGACAATAAGGACCACAACAGAACGGCGCGACCATCAAAGCGTTCAACAGGAAGCTACATAAGACCACTAAGCGTGCAGTTGCTAAAGAGAAGGCACGCATTGAAGAACTGTAAACAGTCTAGAATGGTCAGATGGAATTATCAAGGCATTGAGAATTGGGAAAGAAAGATAAAAACTCGCAAGATGAGTAATCAAGCAAAGACGATAATGATGCCATGAAATATCCTAAGCAATGAGACGAATAGATAAAGATCGATGGAAAGAATACTTCCGGCAACCTGATGAATGTTGAAAATGACATGAACATAGAAGGCATCCAACATTAGGAAGGGGGAACCGTGGAAAGAATTACATAAACTAATGAAAGTTGCCTTGAAGAAAGATGAAGAATGGTAAGAGTGTTGGCCCTGAACAACATACAGCAGAAGTTTGGAAACCACATAGGAAATACAGGAGTGGAATTACTGACGAAATAGTTAATGACATCTTAAACACTGTATTCTATGCTGAGGATGGAGAACACAGAACCCATCTTTAAAAAC
>NC_051412.1:952436-952774 GCF_015228065.2 Penaeus monodon
CAATAAAAACCTATATACAGTCGAATGAATAGGGAGGTTCCACACGTATCGGGTCCGCGTCGTCACAGCGGGCTGCGCTAGAAAGGCAAGTACTGGTGAAGTCCGCTCCGGACGCCTCCGTCCAGAAATGAGGCTCCACCGTTAGGCGTCACGTGAAGGCCCAGCCAGTTTATGCGATCGCAATGAGTTTTGAAGAACCAATGAACCTCGCTTACCTCAGGGTTCATTTGTGTACAGTCGCATATGGACTTTTTGGAGTATCTTTCGGAATAGGGCTTGAAATCATTTTATATAACGAAAAACACTCTTTCGGCACGCCACCACATACGCGCGCGCGT
>NC_051412.1:952833-953537 GCF_015228065.2 Penaeus monodon
TTAAGAGCGAGAGAGAGCTAGCAGTCAGATAGATTAATAACTTGCTACGCCTAGCTAGACGGATGACAAGGAGTAAAGTGAGTGAGGGAGGAGGGAAGAGAGAGAGGGGATGGGGCGCAAGGTGAAGTCTCCATCTTTTGTTGTGTGCCGTCAAGAACGTAAACGATCCACGCTGCCCTCCCCCCCGAGTCACCTATCACGAGCGCCCCCGTCCCTTGCCACCATACCTCTCACGGAACCTTGTCTCCCTTTGGTACTTTCTTTACCTTCTGATCCCTCCCTCCCTTTCCCTTTCCCTTAAAATAAAACTTCTCACCCCCCCTCCCTTGCTCCCCTCACCTTCCTCATCCTTCCCCTATTCCCTCCTGACCATCTCTGGCCCCTTCCCCTACTCGCCCCCCCCCTGTCGCCCCCTCACATGTACGATCACAAGGAGTCGGGGCTGCCGCAGTTTCTTGTGATCGTGCTGGCGGTGGTAGTGACGCAGGCGGTCCTTGTGACCCGCAGCGACAAGAACTTGTGCGGAGCAGAGAAGAATGTTAAAGCAAGTCCTGTGTCCTGGGATTTAGGAGAACAGTGAACTACAGTGCTTCGTGGATTTTTGGTTTTTTAATTTTATTTTCTCTCTCACTCGAAGTAATTAACAATGTCTGTGTCCGCCACGTTGGAATATGAACCAAAAGAAATTATAGATTATTTGCTTT
>NC_051412.1:955568-955836 GCF_015228065.2 Penaeus monodon
CCCCGAGGCAGCCGTCCGGCAACGCTTGTAACATCCCGACGCCGACTGCAACATTGCAGCGCTCAGGGCCACCAAACTGCCTGAAAATATTGACGCAATAATATCCACCTGCCAGACTTATCCCGCAACGCTATGGCTGTTAGGTTATTGGGCCGCGGGGCAAAAGAACACAGCAGGGCGGAAGAAAGGGGCGGGGAGGCGGGAGCCGAAGGAAAGGGTAACGCTTTTCTCTCTTCTGTTTTTGTTTGGATGGTTGGCTTTGTTCGAG
>NC_051412.1:960866-961536 GCF_015228065.2 Penaeus monodon
TGGCTTCTGCCATGTTGATCTGTGTACAAACATTTCTTCTATTCATCCAATAAGCATAAATCATAGATTTTCATTCCGTTTCTACTATATATTATCCACTTTTGAACAAAACAACAAAGGGAAGAACAAGAAAACACACGGATTCTTATGTAGTTATTATTCCCCCGTCGCTTTACTTATATTTTTTTCAACATGAATCCTGCACACTGTTCACTCTAAATACAAAATAATATAAATACAAAATGATGTCGCTGTTATAGCCATTTCGTTTGAAAATCATACACTCGAGTCGTCAATGCTTTTTAGAATTTTTGTACCATTATTGTGAAATGTACTGTAAATATGTGTAAATAAATATGTATTTCGGTTAGAGAGTGATAATATAAAACTTAAAGAACAGGGATCCTAGTTGAAGTTCTTTCAAGTTGGATTTATATTTTTGTAACAATACCACTGCAATAATACTGTCAAGAAAATTATAAAAGGGATATAAAAATATTAGAAAATATTAGACATAGTTTTTAAATTATATATGGTTTCCCTTATTATTGTTATCAATACCATTACTTTATCAAGATATGATAAAAACAAGTTATCAAGCTCTGTCGCCTTAATACAAAGCTTCTAACGATGCCTCGACAAATATCTATCTAGGTGGATGCGTGCGCGC
>NC_051412.1:961671-962445 GCF_015228065.2 Penaeus monodon
ACGATTGGAGAGGATAGGATAAGTGAGCCATGAAAAAGAGAAACCTCAGCAAAATGATTAGATAATTTGTTTTCATTAATCCGTTTTCCGTGGTCGGTGTTGCCAGTCACAGTCCCTCTATTTCCCTCTTCTTTTTCAGATGTAGTGTCCACTTTCCTTCCGCTGGCCTAGTCCCTCTCCCCACTGTTATTTCTCCATCTTCCAAACATTGCCGTCTATCTTTGTACACCTCCTTCCCTCCCCCTCTGTCACTTTCTACTTCCGCTCCCTCATTTCCACTTACCCGTTCTTTCTACCCTCTCTGTCCCTCGTTCCCCTCATTCCTTGTTTGTCGACATTTTAAGCAGACGTAACCGGAGAGGGACCCGTTTCCCTCATCACAGTAAACCGCAGCCGCAGAACAACAAGAGTTCAATTCTGGAACCTGAACGTTTGTCTCGATGTCAGCGAAGACAATGAGAGACAACCTTCATTTCCGTCAAAAGTCCGGTTACAAATTTGACCATGAATGTATCAAATCTTGTGAAAAGATCATAATTTCTATTTTTCTTATAAGAATAAAATACAAAATTTTCTCTTTTTACTGTCCATTAGTATGCTTGGTAAAGTCATACTATTGGAAAGAGAATAATTGCAACCATTTACATCAGAAAGCAAGCTCGCTAAAGAAGTAAGTCGTTGTCTTGAGGTAAAGCATTGATATCTGGAAGACCATTTATATGATATCTTAATTTTTACCAAAAAGAGATTTCTAAACATGTTCGTGAAAGGGAG
>NC_051412.1:966304-966949 GCF_015228065.2 Penaeus monodon
CTACAATTAGGGTATATAATTAGGTAAAAGATCGACATAGTGCTGCAGATGATGAAGGGGGACGAGGAGAAACCCAGTGAATCATATTAGCCGGTCTTTGAAGCTGAAACATTTCTAATTACTACAAGCTGGGGGTTGCCGAGGTGATGGTAGAAGCTTTAATGAAGTTGATCACAGCTGTCATGGATGCGAGGCAAGCCCAAGGCAAGGAAGAGAAACTGACAGAGAAAATGAAGGAATAAGGATTGCCTACAAAATTAATAGTAATAATGTTTAAAAATAATACAAGACAGAAAAGACATAAAGTCGAATACAAACGAAAGGTCAAGAGGAATGGCCATGTCATCTTTGCAAGTTTTACATGAGGTTGCCAAGAACCATTTGCTGTGCTGTTGCTGGCAGTTAGCTTGTACTACTTACATTTAACGAGTTCGTTCAGCGTGTGACCATGGTGAGAATCAGCATCAGAATATTACCAACATTATGGGATACAGACATAGCAACTGCATAAAGAAGATTTAACGTAGAATAATTTTGATGCCGCGTGGCCTCTTGTCCAGGGTTAGGGATTTTTTGTGGTGTTACCCCAAACATTTTTAAGACAGAGTATATACCTTTCATATATGTTTCATTATCTATTCTAGT
>NC_051412.1:967294-967378 GCF_015228065.2 Penaeus monodon
CACGGAAGAGAGAGCGATAACTTAGGTTTTCAGGTACTGATGGTGAGACTGCTTTATTCGTATAGAACTATATATCATGTTATG
>NC_051412.1:967722-968451 GCF_015228065.2 Penaeus monodon
ATATCAAGTGAGGATCTGAATGGTATGCTAAAGTGTGCTGACACTTAACATACACACTGAAGTTGGGGGAGAAGCGGAAAGAGATGGCACAGGAAGTGGATTTTACAATTACTGACATTTTATGCCATCTTCATTGAAATGATAGTGCATCCATATTGAATATATTATTTTAGAAAATAGAATAAGTGTTGACAAAGCTTTAATGATATATCTACACAGTGGAAGCCTTAAAGCAGAGAGTCTCAGGTTCACAAGAGTAGCAAATAGTTCAAAAATATTACATTTTCCTCTTTTACTGTGGTTGAATTGATTTTGTTGGTCGGATTTTGTGCTAAGTGCTAATCAACAATTAATGAAGTTTCGTTTGTCATAATTCACATATGCCGACTGCGAGATGTGGCTCAGCAGTAGTTCTGGGCAACCCCATATAATAGCAGTATTAGGCGAAAAGAACGGCTGTTGACCTTTCATTTGTCTTTGAGAACGTTAAGAGCAATTAGTCACTGGGCCAGCTCTGGTTTTAGTCCAGTATTCCATATTGTTTATGCCGCTCCACCAGAAATCTGCGTATTTAGGTAGATCATACATAAATTAACAGCTGGATATTCAGAACATGCAATACATTCATTACTATCATGACTTATTTCATCACATCCACTTTTGCTTGGAAAGGCGGTAACTTATTAAGGAATGTATTGCATCGCAAGTCATTTTACGTAGCAAAAGGAA
>NC_051412.1:968669-968809 GCF_015228065.2 Penaeus monodon
TTCAGATCGCGTATACTTTGGGCATCCCAAACTACAGCTAAATACTGCGTAATTATGCCTGTAAGCAACCATACTTGTAGTGCAACCCTTATAACTATTATTATGTTCCCTACAACTTTTAGCATGAAACAATATTTCCA
>NC_051412.1:969104-969927 GCF_015228065.2 Penaeus monodon
CCTCTGCCCTTAAAGTATCAAAGGAAAGTTCACTCTGATGAGAAAAACACTCGTAAAAAATCATCAAACAATGATCACCTGCACCGTGTTCATAACAGTACATAATGATGTCATAACGGTTTCACGCTTTCATGAGGTGGTTCGAGCTTGTTATTGATCTTTGAGTTCCATGGCTTGTCTTATTATAATCCATAATAAAATACTACTAATAATGCTGGTTTATTATATCTATCTATATATTTTTAATATGAGACGAAATGTCGCCTTCATGATATGCACTGGTACATAAAGAGCGCCGAGTTCCAATTTCGTGATAAGATTCCTACCGACACTTCAGATATTCACTTTATCAAAAAATAAAACTAGCCATTTTGTAGATCTCGCTACAATCTATAAGCATGAGAACATATAATAGATTCGCAATGATTTTCGCTCATCTGCTCCTATTTAAATGCAAGAAAATATAATTTTGAGCTACAGGCATTTAAAGGTTTAATGTTCCTGTTCTACGGCCATTTCTTTTTAGATCAGTACCATTTCTTCGAATGATACTCGTCACTTTGTGGGAAAATGTAATATACCCAAGTTTAAAATATATCAAATATCTGCTCCTTATTATTTGCCACCTGCTCCCGACGAAAATGGGTCGATAAGCCCTGGTGATTTCTAATAATTTATTCTTCCATTTTTACCGGATGTCCCCAACCTGTATGTCATGCCTTCGCCAACATTTTCCCCCACATTGGTGGCAATGTGTGAGATGGTGGTGAAGAGGTAGCATCCCACGTGTAAGAGGCTTTTGATGTCTTATATAATAATTATG
>NC_051412.1:977160-977504 GCF_015228065.2 Penaeus monodon
TCCACAGGCAGATAACATTACCTAAAAGCTGATATAGCCTATATATATTGCAATGTTTGCAATGTAATGTTGTTTTACTTTGTATATACATTCTTTCTTGGTATAAAAACTTCATGATAGCCCAAGGAATAAGAGTCAGCAGAGCAATTCTATTCACATGATACTGCAACATAAATATTTGATGCTCCTGCGTCTAAAAGCTACTTATGCAGTATGTGAAATATACTCATCAGGCATACGAGAGTCTAAACAATTGTCTCATTTCCTTCTACCGTCGACACTAAAGCAGGCATACCTGGGATCAGCCGTCCGGTTTCTGATTAGGCAATTCACTCTCTTTAATT
>NC_051412.1:978427-978689 GCF_015228065.2 Penaeus monodon
ACGACCATCCGGACACAATCAGAGTTTTGACAAAACTAATCACCAGCTGGTCAGTCATTACCCCATATTCATCCACTTACGGTGCCACTCATAAAGAACTGAAAAACACGTATTGAAGCTGAACATTAACATTTAATGAGCTTTACATTTTCCATGCCAGTCAAAGGTACATGGTTTGTAGAGGCATTCGGAACTAAAACGCACGTTTGATATTGATTATTTGCGTTATTGCGTTATTTGAGTCCAAACGGTTTCCCTTTTC
>NC_051412.1:979712-980125 GCF_015228065.2 Penaeus monodon
TATTTTTTATTATTTTATAATTTTAAAATATATTTTTTTCTATCTATTTATTTTTATTATATTTTTATATTTTTTTCAAAAAAATTTATAAATTATTTTTAAAAAGCATTATCCCTTTTGTTGTTTTTGGTTTTCCGAAAAAAGGGAAACCGTTTTTGGGCTCCCGAAATTAGCTAAAAAGAAATTCAAATTTAAACGTGGTTTTTTTCAATCCTTTAAAAATGCCTTTTTGGATGGAATTGGGTTTAAAAGAATGCAGCTTATAGTTTTTTCATTTTTTTTGGTGGCCCCTGGGGGGGGGGGGACTGAAAGCTTATTGTTTTTTCCTCTTTTTTATGGGGTTCCACTCAAAAACCTTTATTGTTTATTTTTTATTATATTATTATATAATAATAAAAAATAATAATAAATTA
>NC_051412.1:980185-980384 GCF_015228065.2 Penaeus monodon
AAAATTCTCTTTTTATTATTATATATATATATTATTTAATATTAATAATATTTTATATATATTTAAAATTTTCATATAATTTTTTTTTTATATATTATATTATAAAAATAATTTTATATATATATTATACAAAACTTTTTTATATTTTTAAAAAATTATATATTATTAACTTTTTTTTTTTTTGAAAAAAGCCCCCCCG
>NC_051412.1:980419-980700 GCF_015228065.2 Penaeus monodon
GCAACTTCTCGTCTTCCCCCCTTATCTTTTCACTTCCGTTTTTTTTCCCCTTTAAATTTCACTTTTCTTCATCTTTTTTTCTATGATTTAATCCCAGAGGTATGGGAGGAAGAAGTATAAGGGAAAGGGAGGAAAAAAATAGTGAGAGACGAGGAAAGGGGAAAGGGGGGAAAGAAAAGGCGGGAAGAGGGGGGGGAAAGGGGAAAGGAAAGAGAAGGGGAAAAAAAAAAAGGGGGGAAAAGGGGGGAGAGAATAGCAGGGGCCCGGGACGGGAAAAGGGG
>NC_051412.1:981554-982483 GCF_015228065.2 Penaeus monodon
AGAGTGATAAGAAGGTGGAGAAAGTGATGGTGTTTGGGACAGTAAATGTGGGAAGTCTCAGTGGTAGAAGCATGGAACTAGTCGATGTGATGGAGCGCAGAAGTATCGGTAATGGATATAAGTTGTTTTACTATGGTACGAACAACAGACGAAATGGGGTTGGAATCATCTTGGACCCAGAGATGAAGAAGAACGTATTAGAAGTGAATCGAAAATTGGACAGGTTAATGAGAGTCAAGATACAAGTGGAAAATAGGATTATCAACATTGTCAGTGCCTATGCGCCTCAAACAGGATGCGAGGAAGAGGAAAAGGAAGAATTTTGGGACAATCTCGGACGTGTTATACAGAATGTACCACCATTAGAAGTACTGTGGGTGGGTGGTGATTTGAATGGACGTGTGGGCGAAGTCAATACAGGATCTGGTGAGTGCATGGGTAGGCATGGAGTGGGTATATGTAATGTCGACGTTGACCGTATTGTAGGCTGGGTAACAGCAGGAGGTATGGCATTAGTCAACACATACTTCATGAAACTAGAACAACAGAAGATTACCTACAAAAGTGGCAATAATAATACACAGATAGATTGCATAGCATGCAGGAGGCAACAACTAAAGGATGTATTCGATTGCAAAGTCCTACCAGGTGAGAATGTGCATAGGCCCCTAATTTGCAAGATCAAAATTAAAACTATCAAATCCATACAGCAGAAAGGAATACGAAAAATGAAATGGTGGAAACTCAAAGAAAGTGAGTGTCGAGAGAAATTTGTGTAAAATGTAGAGATGGAGTTAGAAAAAGGGGAAAGAAATTGGGAGACCGTCAGTGACAAAATTAGAAAAAGTGCAAAGGAAACGCTTGGGGAAAGTTCCGGGAATAAGAAAGAAGATAAGGAGACCTGGCGGTGGAACGAAGAGGTACAGTTG
>NC_051412.1:984626-984700 GCF_015228065.2 Penaeus monodon
AGCAAAAAGACAACGACCGCAGTAGTCCCTCACAGTCTCAGTTGCTCCAAGGCCCGTAAAGTGATATTTCCATT
>NC_051412.1:985267-985575 GCF_015228065.2 Penaeus monodon
TTAGTTATACTAATATATAATGAATAGTTTATACAAATTGTTTAATGATATAGCTACTGAAAAAGTTACTGAAAAGTCCTTATCAATCATGTACCTCAAAAAAACAAAAAAAAAAGAACGGAAGAAGAGTAAAACGTTTGAGTTCAAGACGTTGCCGATAATTGATTTGTTACGCAAGAATCACATTCTGTACCTGTGTGAAATATTTTGTACAAATTCACTTAGTTTTTGGGTACTTGAAGAAAATCTTATTTGAAATAAATGTTTTTATTACTTCCTGTTCGTCCTGATCCATTAACTAAGCTACT
>NC_051412.1:987462-988146 GCF_015228065.2 Penaeus monodon
TTTCATCAGGATAATTATGTTACTCATTACGTTTTTATGCTATTACTTTATCATTACCTACAGTGTTGTATCATTATTAGCTTTTTTGCTGTTTTATTCTTCTTCAGTGTTGGCCATACATAAAAAACTGGATTTGTTATAAAGGAACGAATTTATGAATAATTAGAGCCTTGTGTTTTACATAAAAAAAATTATTCGTCTCAGTGCATATTACGAACATAAAGGCTGACAGCAATTAATTGTTGAAAATCCTTTTTATGATACAATAAAAGGACTGGATGCGGAGACCGGAGGGCGGGGGATTAGTTGGATCACTGTCAACTCTACAAACCATTTCCTCGAATCATATTCCTGTTCATGTGTAAAATCTGCGGCTGATACAAAATCGAACAATGCCACTTTAATGCCACTAAATAAATAATGGAATTTAGTAACCCTCTATATGTGTTTTAATCCGCGTTATCGTCCGAATCGCTCCTGACATTCCGGGTCACGGTTCGCTCACTATGGAGGAGAAAAATAAATTTACATATATCGGGCTCGCAGCGGTGTAGTTTGTAGCATAAGCGCCGCCAACACATGAGCTCGAATCCGATTGACGGTCCATGGTTAGGAAAGGCATCCTCTTTGGCTGACGGTCTATCTCTATAAAAGCACTATTCTAACACTCGCGGACGAGTTTAG
>NC_051412.1:991360-992534 GCF_015228065.2 Penaeus monodon
AGAGTGATAAGAAGGTGGATAAAGTGACATTGGTGTTTAGGGACAGTAAAATGTGGGAAGTCTCAGTGGTAGAAGGAGCATGGAACTAGTCGATGTGAAATGGAGCGCAGAAGTATCGGTAATGATTATAAGTTTGTTTTACTATGGTATCGACAACAGACGAATTGGGGTTGGGAATCATCTTGGACCCAGAGATAGAGAACGTATTAGAAGTAGAATCGAAAATTGGACAGGTTAATGAGAGTAAGATACAGAGTGGAAAATAGATTAGCAACATTGTCAGCTGCCTATGCGCCTCAACAGGATGCGAGGAGAGAAAGGACGAAATTTTGGGCCATCTCGGACATGTTAATACAGAAGTACCCATTAGAGTACTGTGGTGGGTGGTGAATTTGAATGGACGTGTGGGCTAGTCGTACGGATCTGGTGAGTGCTGGGTAGAGCATGGAGGTGGGTATTTTAATGTCGACGTTGACCGTATTGTAGGCCTTGGTACAAGCAGAGGTATGGCATTAGTCCAACACCTATTCCATGAAACTAGAAACACAACAGAAGATTACCTTACAAAGTGCAATATAAATACACAGATAGATTGCATGCCATGCAGGAGGCACACCTAAAGGATGTATTCGATTGCAAGTCCCTCCCCATGTGAGAATGTGCATGAGGCCCCCTATTTGGCAGATCAATTAAAAACTATCAAATCCATCGCAGAAGAAAGGAATACGAAAAATGAAATGGTGGGAAACTCAGAAAGTGGTGTCGAGAGAAATGTTGTGTAAAATGTAGAGATGTAGTTAGAAAAGGGGAAAGAAATTGGAGACCGTCAGTGACAAAATTAGAAAAAAGTGCAAAGGAAACGCTTGGGGAAAGTTCCGGAATAAGAAAAGAAAGATGAGGGACACCTGGCGGTGGAACTAAGAGGTACAGTTGGCAGTAGAGGAAAGAAAGAAGGAATGTAAAGAATAAGGACCACAACAGACGGAAGAAGACCCATCAAAGCGTTCAAAGAAGCAATAAGACCACTAAGCGTGCAGTTTGCTAAAGAGAAGGCCAACAGCATATGAAAAGTACACAGTCCTAGAAAATGGTCAAGATGGGAATTTCAAGGGCATTGAGAATTGGGAAAGAAAGAAATAAAACTTCGCGCAAGATGAGTATCAAGCAAAGACGA
>NC_051412.1:992773-992886 GCF_015228065.2 Penaeus monodon
CACCATAGACATACAGGATTGGAATTACTGGACGAAATAGTTTTTTAATGACATCTTCAAACACTGGTATATGCCTGAGAAGAATGGAAACACAGATACCCATCTTTTAGAAC
>NC_051412.1:995146-995438 GCF_015228065.2 Penaeus monodon
GTTGGTGTGCAATAAAACCTAATACCGTCGAATGAATAGGGAGGTTCCACACGTAAACGGTTCGCTCGTCACAGCGGGCTGCGCTAGAAAGCAAGTACGGGTGAAGCCGCTCCCGGAGCCTCCGTCCAGAATGGGCACTTTAGCGTCACGTGAAGGCCCAGCCTTATGCGATCGCAAATGATTTTTGAAGAACAATGAACCTCGCTTACTCAGGGTTCATTTGTGTAACATTCGCATATGGACTTTTGGAGTATATTCGGAATAGGCTTTTAAAAATCATTTATATAACGAA
>NC_051412.1:995542-995606 GCF_015228065.2 Penaeus monodon
TTAAGAGAGAGAGATGTATAGCGTCAGATAGATTAATACTTCTAGCTAGCTAGACTGATAGACC
>NC_051412.1:995645-996239 GCF_015228065.2 Penaeus monodon
TAATCGGGCGAAGGTGATCTCCAGTCTTTTGTTGTGTGCGGTCAAGCAACGTAACGATCCGACGCTGCCCTCACCCCCCGAGTCCACGCTAGCACGAAGCGCCCCGTCCCTGCCACCTCCCCTCAGACCCTTGTCTCCCTTTGGTACCTTTCCTTTACCTTCTGATCCCTCCCTCCCTTCCCCTTTCCCCTACCTTCTTCACCCTTCACCCGCCCCTCCTTGCTTCCCCCTCACCTTCCTCATCCTTCCCCTATTCCTCCTGACCATTCTCTGCCCCTTCCCCTATCCCCCCCCCCTGTCGCCCTCACAGGTACGATACAAGGAGTCGGCTGCGCAAGTTTCTTGGTGATCGTGCTGGCGGTGTAGTGACGCAGGCGGTCCTTGTGCCCGCAGCAGAAAAGACTTAGTGCGGAGAATAGAAGATGTGTAAAGCAAGGCCTGTGTTCTGGGAAATTTAGGGAGAACAGTGAACTCAGTGCTCGTGATATGGTTTTTATTTTATTTTCTCTCTCACTCGAAGTAATTAACATGTCTGTGATACCGCACGTTTTGGAATATGACCCAAAGAAATTATAGAATTATTTTGCTTACCAC
>NC_051412.1:998465-998800 GCF_015228065.2 Penaeus monodon
TTGTGGAAAGCGACGTAGAACTGAAAAGAGGGGAAGAGAAGTTAAATAATCTGGGTACAGGAGGGCCCCGAGGAGAGCCGTCCGGCACACGCTTGTAACTCCCGACGCCGACTGCAACATGCAGCGTTCAGGGCCACCAAACGCCTGAAAATGATTGACGCAATAATATCCACCTGCAGACTTTCCCGCAACGCTATGGCTGGTTAGGTTATTGGGCCGCGGGCAAAAGAACTCAGCAGGGCGGAAGAAAGGGGCGGGGAGGCGGGAGCCGAAGGAAAGGGTAAAGACGCTTTTCTCTCTTCTGTTTTTTGTTTGGATGGTTTGCTTTGTTCGCG
>NC_051412.1:998841-998941 GCF_015228065.2 Penaeus monodon
GGAATGTTTTAAATGAAGTGGGTACGGTGATCGTAAGTACGAAGGGAGGGGGCAGGGAGGAGGGGGGTGGAGTCCATATAAACAACAAAATTAATATTTG
>NC_051412.1:1000190-1000478 GCF_015228065.2 Penaeus monodon
CGAACAAAGCCAACCATCCAAACAAAAACAAAGAGAGAAAAGCGTTACCCTTTCCTTCGGCTCCCGCCTCCCCGCCCCTTCTTCCGCCCTGCTGTGTTCTTTTGCCCCGCGGCCCAATAACCTAACAGCCATAGCGTTGCGGGGTAAGTCTGGCAGGTGGATTTATTGCGTCAATATTTTCAGGCAGTTTGGTGGCCCTGAGCGCTGCAATGTTGCAGTCGGCGTCGGATGTTACAAGCGTTGCCGGACGGCTGCCTCGGGGCCTCATGTACCCAATTATTTAACTCT
>NC_051412.1:1002493-1002829 GCF_015228065.2 Penaeus monodon
AAAGCAAATAATTCTATAATTTCTTTTGGTTCATATTCCAACGTGCGGTATCACAGACATTGTTAATTACTTCGAGTGAGAGAGAAAATAAAATTAAAACCAAATATCCACGAAGCACTGTAGTTCACTGTTCTCCTAAATCCCAGACACAGGACTTGCTTACACATTCTTCTCTTCTCCGCACTAAGTCTTTTCTGCTGCGGTCACAAGACCGCCTGCGTCACTACCACCGCCAGCACGATCACCAAGAAACTGCGGCAGCCGACCCTGGATCCGTACCTGTTGAAGGGCGATGGTCAGGGGGGGATAGGGAGGGGCAAGGGAGGGCGGGTGAAG
>NC_051412.1:1002983-1003171 GCF_015228065.2 Penaeus monodon
GGGCAAGTAAAAAAATCCTAACACCACAAAAAGGGCCAACAATTCTGATCCTGAGGCAGAAACCCACGCTGGAAACTTTTCCCCAAAGCTCGTGACGCTCTCGCTGCGCTGCATGGCCGCGTCGCCGGCAGCCGTGGCCTCTGCGTCTTGCCCTGCTAGTTCTCTCCCTCCTTTACCCCCTTTATTTT
>NC_051412.1:1003239-1003462 GCF_015228065.2 Penaeus monodon
CGTCTCTCACTATTTCTTTCCTCCCTTTTTCCTCTATACTTCTTCCCTCCCTAGTCACCTCTGGGATTAATATCATAGAGAAAAGATGAAGACAAATTGAAATTTAAGAAAAAAAGGGAAAAGTGAAAGAAAAGGGGAAGACGAGAATTTGCAAAAAGAAATATGAAAATATACGGCATCAGAGACCCACAAAAAACGGGAAGGCGTAATATAAAATTAAAAT
>NC_051412.1:1003844-1004211 GCF_015228065.2 Penaeus monodon
AATGAGAGGGAGAGGAATAACCGACGAATAGAAGGCTTTGCAGCTCCGCCCCCCCCCCCCCCGCCCACGACCATCCGGACACAAATCAGAGTTTTGACAAAAACTAATCACCAGCTGGTCAGTCATTACCCCATATTCATCCACTTACGGTGCCACTCATAAAGAACTGAAAAACACGTATTGAAGCTGAACATTAACATTTAATGAGCTTTACATTTTCCATGCCAGTCAAAGGTACATGGTTTGTAGAGGCATTCGGAACTAAAACGCACGTTTGATATTGATTATTTGCGTGGTTTTACCGCGTCAGATTTCTGGAGTCCAAACGGTTTCCCTTTTCAGGAAAACCAAGACATAGCTAAAATGG
>NC_051412.1:1005195-1005518 GCF_015228065.2 Penaeus monodon
CCTTTTTTAGCTATGTTTTGGTTTTCCTGAAAGGGAAACCGTTTGGACTCAAAAAAACCCCAAAACGCAAAAATCATATCAAACGTGCGTTTTAGTTCCGAATGCCTCTACAAACCATGTACCTTTGACTGGCATGGAAAATGTAAAGCTCATTAAATGTTAATGTTCAGCTTCAATACGTGTTTTTCAGTTCTTTATGAGTGGCACCGTAAGTGGATGAATATGGGGTAATGACTGACCAGCTGGTTGATTAGTTTGTCAAACTCTGATTGTGTCCGGATGGTCGTGGCGGGGAGTGGGGGGGGGGGCGGAGCTGCAAAGCC
>NC_051412.1:1006763-1007148 GCF_015228065.2 Penaeus monodon
GTCATATGCCATTCCACCAAACCATATTTTAGAATTTAAATTTAAAGAGAGTGAATTGCCATAATCAGAAAACCGGACGGCTGATCCCAGGTATGCCTGCTTTAGTGTCGACGGTAGAAGGAAATGAGACAATTGTTTAGACTCTCGTATGCCTGATGAGTATATTTCACATACTGCATAAGTAGCTTTTAGACGCAGGAGCATCAAATATTTATGTTGCAGTATCATGTGAATAGAATTGCTCTGCTGACTCTTATTCCTTGGGCTATCATGAAGTTTTTATACCAAGAAAGAATGTATATACAAAGTAAAAACAACATTACATTGCAAACATTGCAATATATATAGGCTATATCAGCTTTAGGTAATGTTATCTGCCTGTGGA
>NC_051412.1:1010976-1011331 GCF_015228065.2 Penaeus monodon
GGCAAGCGGCAATCAAAAGAATATTATTACAAACACCATAAGAAATAATGAGCTTTATGTGAAGCGTTTACTTAGAAACAGTTTTATTATTTATTTATTAGCCTTATGTTCATTACATTATTATTCATTAACTTTATATTTATTAGTTTTATGTTTATTACAAACACCATAAGAAATAATTAGCTCTATGTGAAGCGTTTACTTAGGAGCTGACGTATCTTTTCTGATCCGCTACCTACTACGTCCCATCCTTAGCTGTGCGTGTTGAGGTCACACACGAAGCTTTGCGTGTGTGACCTGACTGACTTGTAAATACCTCCATGGATTGCATACAAGACGGGGAGAAGATAGGGTG
>NC_051412.1:1011376-1011464 GCF_015228065.2 Penaeus monodon
CGGGAAAGATATAATTCACAATGTGTGAATTTATGTATGTGTGATCCTCACATCGATGTCTCACTCTTTCACTCACGTCCCTGTCTAG
>NC_051412.1:1011512-1011806 GCF_015228065.2 Penaeus monodon
ATAACCGGAATCCAAAAGAGCAGACGTGTATTCAGAAGTGAAGGGCGCTCGCACTCTGCCTTTGAGACCGGACAGGCGAAAGTTTTGGCACCTTTATCGATTGAACTTTAAAAAGCCTTCATTCAGTAAACAAACCGCCTTCCGCCGCTTAGTGTTGGTGGTGGAAGCGACCCGTGGTCCGGTTGCCATGGCGACGGCGTGTGTGAGAAGGACGCCCTGTCATGGTCGCTCGTCACGGAGGCGTCTGTGTCCTCTGGAACATTCGCTCTTTTGCATTCTCTTTAGCGTCTCTCC